>NW_024882959.1:0-162491 GCF_019059575.1 Amphibalanus amphitrite | reverse complement strand
GGCGGCGCGGAGCGCCGCCGTTTTTGGTACCTTATCATACATCAATTCTACACATGTTGTGAAAATTTCAGACCAAGGTCATTCAAGGTCAGGTCACCAGGTCACTTGAAGTGACCTCACCTCATAAAAACTTTCAATGTCTGTCATAGCTACACCGAGTGACCGATCGCTTTGAAACTTTCAGCGATTTTTTAAGAGCAATAGCATGTACAAAATGTATATCTCAGAATTTTGATATCGATGACCTAAGGTCAGGTCAATTTTGCGACCTCCCCATTATAAGTCAATGGGAGAAAATTGAAATGCGCCTCTATTGGATGAAAGACATTATAAACACTCCCAAACACCGAATTACAAGTGGTTTAGACACACTGAACTTAAAAATGGTGTCCGTGACCCTTGTTTATGCCCTGAGGTCATCTTAGGTCACGAATGGTATCTAACAGTTTTTCGCAAATAACTTTTGATAGAGGCATGCTAGAGCGATGAAAACGCCTTAGATGTGTTCAGCTCGACGATACGGATCGACTGATATGCAACATGACCCTTTCCGGTCAGGTCATGACCTTGACCTGAGGTCAAATTTTCAAGTTGACCTTTCAAGGTCAAGTTATAGTTCATTCGATGCGTCTTGACGAGAGGAACACGATGCCGGTAAAAGTAAGCTCGTACAAGGCTTGGGTCAAAAGTTATTGCAGAAAAACTGTTTTCAAAAAAATCGGCTATTTTTGCAGTTTTTGCCCCCTGCAGGCAAAACCGTTGACGTTAGGTCAAATCTGAGAGAATTACTCAGAAAGGGCGTTAATAGGGCTATCGAATGCGCTTTTTCCGCGGCGCTGTAGCTCTATTGGTTCCCGAGTTATGCGTTGGCTTCTTGGAAATTTTCGACATTCGACCTGGAAATCAGCGAAATTTTGCCTTCAATGACCTCTGGTGACCTGACCTTTGACCTGACCAAAAAATAGACCGAAGTGATTTCGTCATTATTTTTTACGCTCTTTCGAACGCCGCCTTCCGCGTATCGCTACGTGGCCCAGGAGCCGAGTTACAAGGGGGGGTGTTCAAACACCCCCCCAGCAGGGCGTGGAAATCCAGGACCCCCAGCAGGGCGCGGGTTAACCCTCGCCCTGGCAGGGCATTTTTCATAACACCTTATTTACTATACCACGCTGAGGCAGGGGGGGAGTCGATGTGACCCCCCCCCTCGCGATTGGCTCCTATGGCATCTAGAAACACCAAATTTGGTAGGTAGGTGGGCCCTCTAGAGTTCTCGCCCCTGTGCAAATTTGGTTGTTCTAGGTCAATATTTAGGGGGGTTTTGGGGGGTATAAATGTAAAAATTTCGCTAAAAACAGGTCAAATGTTTTTCGCTTATAACTTCTGCTCTAATTAAGATAGAGCAAAAAGAAAAGCACCAGTGAACTCGGCACGTCAAGGCGCGTCGAATGATATACTTTTTAGCTTGCTTAAGTGTACTTAAAGTTTTTCTTAATTTTTAACCCTATTATTATATTCATGACGTAGTATGGAAGTATTGTGGTACTTCGTCGATAACAATTTGGGGGGGGGGCAAAAAGATATGTTTGCACCCCCACCCTGGAAGATGGGGGGGGCGCCGTGCCCCCGCTGCCCCCCCCCCCCCCGCTTCCGCCGCCACTGCCTGGACCCGTGGTCGGCCAGCTATAACGGTTCACCAGGGAGCGGCACAAGGTCTGACGGGAGCAGAGTCGCCTGCGCGGGACGTCTGCCGCGGTGGCGGCGCTCCGCGGCGCCAGGAAACGGTCCGGTGCTCGGGTACTTACAGACACATCTGTGTAGGTAAATACAAACTTCCAGCAGGCAGACAGCAGGCCAACGATCAGAGAAAATGGCAAACAAGCAAGTCGGCAGGCAAATCTTACCAGCAAATCTCACGATCTGGCAAGTATGCAGATCTCACGAGTCACCCTACGGCTACATGTTTTCAGGAACCGCGAATTCACCGCTTACGTTTCACAGACATGAGACAGCTCGTGATTTGAAGTTGTCATTTGCCCTCAGGTTAGATCAGCAGTGGTGGATGATGCGACTTTTGCTATCAAATTCGTATTATTTTTTGTAATATGGCAGGGAGAGATAAAACATCAAGAGTAAGAATGCACCTACTAATAAGAAAAATTGGAGAAAAACCCATCTAAACGATCTTTCATATATCAGTCACGCATTTGGGCTTAGACGCCGGTTTATGTGTGGTAAATCTTTAGTGCAAATACGGAAAATTAAGAGATGATAAAGACGTAGGCACGTGTCAAAAGTGGAGGCATCCGTCTGTTTCCTTAGTAGGTAGGCATAGTCCACCTTCCTATCAAATGACGGAGAACCGAAACAAAGAGGCACTCGCCCGTACGGTTTCCGTCACAACTCTGGACTGAGCCTGGTCTAATCTCTGATGTTAGCGCCGCCAGCCGCCTTTCAAGTGAGTCTTGTCACGCCAGGAGCGTGTGGCATTGCTAACGACAGTGCCGGCCCCCGCTAAAGGCGTGTTAACAGCGGGAAGTAGTTAGAAGTAGTTAAACGTCTTTATGCTGGCGGTAGACTCCTCGTGCAGCTTCGAGGGTACAAGGACCATCACTTCAACCTCTGCACTACGATTAACCCTATTAGTGGCAGGCTCCTGGCTACCCCATATTAGTGGCAGGGGGGGCTGTTTACGACCCCCCCTTGATATCTCGAGATCTAACCGGCCGATTTTAAAAATTCAAACGGCATTCGATTTGGCTCAACGAGATCTACATTTCTAAAAAAAATAAAATTAAAAAATGTCAATAGAGGGGGTAGAGAGGGGGTCAGTAGAGGGGGGTAAAAACGGGCAAATTGCAGATACATTTTAGACTGTTTATCACGGCCAGGTTTCTGAACCAATCATAACGCAACTTTTGCCGATCGATAGAGAATGAACCAGGAATTCACATGAATCCTAAAAATATGCATTTTCAAAATTATAGGCGGATACAGATCATTGAGATTGGGGGTACACAAGAAGTATAGTAAATAAGGTTTTTGTTGGTACTGTTTCTAAAAAGGGTGGCAATGGTCTTGTTATGTTACAATTTTCTTATGAGAGAACGACTAAAATTGTTTTGGTCATGCATAGGCGGTGTCAGGGCACCTATGTTGGGAGGTAAAAAATAACCCCCTTTTTGGACGCCTGGATCCGCCTATTATAGCAAAAACGTGTCAAAAGAGGATGCACAATAACTTTGTATATGTTATCACATGATACCTTTCATTCACTGTTCGTAAAACTGGTGCAGCATCGTGATCTTCGCCCAAATGACTCGCTTCACGAATAGGACCCCCAATTCCCAGTGCTCTGGAGCCGCCCCTGGTAAAGTTATGAACTTGAAATTTTCAGGGAATGTTCCCAATTTAGTTTTAGGAAAAGTCAGAAAATTTCAGCATCGTAGCTTCAGCGGTTTCGGAGATATTCCCGAAAAACCTGAGGGGTGGATAAAAACAACCCCCCTGCCACTAATAGGGTTAAGTAAACTTTAATTAATCAATTAAGTTCAACTTAACCAAAGTGCATCATATCGCATATCATTCGATTCGGCTGATCATAAGGAACACAATGACACCATTTTTTAAGCTCTAGCGTCATTATGTGCCAAGTTATTGGCAAAAACGTCATTTGACCTCAGTTGACCTCATTTGACCTGACCCATGGATAAGTACACCAAACAAAGAAGCACCAAGTGACCTGCTGTTAAGTACTGTGGTTTCAAAGCACAAAAAAGATAGAACGAGGCGGATATCTCCAGTATTTTCCGAATTTAGTATTTTCCCATAGGCTTAACATTACGGCGTAATGACCTCTAACTGACCTCAGGTCAGTGACCTCAAAAAACCCGAACTATATGTTATACAACTCGGTGAACTTAGCACATCCTGAAAGTTTGAAGGAAATCAGTCGAAAACTGTGAGTTGGACAGGTGCAAAAAGAAAATTGAAATTTGACCATGACCTTGTACCGGTTTTTCTGACCTGGTGACCTGACCCAAAGTCACCCGGACCTGAAATTTTCAGGTCATATGTAAAAAGGTTGCCCCATAGGCTGTGCCAAATTTAGCGGCCGCCGCCGCCGTTTTTACGCTATCTTCGAAAAACCTTAGGGGGGGGTCGCATCGACCCCCCCTGCCAGGGCGAGGGTTAAGCTTCGGCAAGAGCTGAGTGCAATGCGCTCGTTCATAGATGTATGTGGGGGTCAGATGGCACTGAGCGACCAATGGAGATGGTTGCAGCGTTGCATTGATGTGAATCACAGCCAATATGGACAAATCGTCACTATTTTTGTAACAAGTGGAGCTCGTTTAACGTCTTTTAGAACGACAATAGTTTGATTCGACCGGAAACAACAGACCACGTCTAAGGTGTAAAGACCTGCGCATATTAAGCAGATGGCAATTGTAATTCAACAATGAGTCGATCTTTTATCATTCAGCTTTCAATTACATTAACTTGAAACGGTAAGTGCAATATTAGCTGCTCAGTAATTCAATATGAATTTATTTTTGCCCATAAAATGGAGTTTCAAAAACACTTTACGGATACTTTATTCGTTCAACCAGACTAGCCGGTTTTATTCAACACAGGACGGCAACATATCGGAGGAGCATATGCGAGATGAAAGCGTTGACCTTGTCCCAAATCGCACATTTACGATAACGGGAAGGAGGGGAAATATCCAACCGTATTCGTGTCCGACAACCGTGCACATAAAGTGTTCTCTACATCCGCTGTGGGCTGCGCAATCAACGAAAACGACACACAGCACGATTCACGACAACAAATGTCCCAATAACACGCGCTAAACAGACGCCTAAGACAATAAAACAAAGGGTGATACCACTAAAGAAGACAGTTCGATTACTGGAATCCTCATTCCTCAGAGTCCAATCAATCACGTATAAAAGGTGCCGTTGAAAAAATGACGACTCAAGTGTCGCAGACATTTGTAGGCCTTATCGGTCGTAAGGAGCGCGACCAGTGGGAGTGGGACCAGTGTTGGACGGTGGTGGGGACGGCGGCGCGCGACAGGGCCCGAGCGCGCACAAAAGCTCATGCTACATAGAGTGAAACCATTCAGCCGTAGACGCTTGTGCGAGGTGGACGCGTCTGCCTGTGGCGAGCACTGACCTGGGTGACCTCTGTCAGCTTGCTGTCGGCCATCCACCAGGTGATGATGGCCGCGGGTCGTGACCCGACCGTCTCACAGGTCAGCTGGTGCCGCCGGCCCGCCGAGAGCGGCAGGTTGGCGCCCAGAAACGACACCGTCAGCGGCTTCACTGCGGAACAGAGACAAAAGTCAGCGGCTTCACTGGTAGACAGATCAGCGGCTTCACTGCGGAACAGAAACACCATCAGCACTGAGGCACAGAGACACCGTCAGCGGCTTCATTGAGGATCAGAGACACCGTCATCGGCTTCAAACAACGACACCGTCAGCGGCTTCAAACAACAGCGCCGTCAGCGGCTTCAGTGAGGAACAGAGACAAAAGTCAGTGACTTCACTGCAAGACGACGAAATCGTCAAAAAATGATATTTTACATAGCGTTTTCTGTGCCTATAACGAAACTAATTTGCACTTGATCATGATCACCAATCAAAGTAGCTATATAGGTATTAAACACGCAGCAATAGGGGAAGTTGGGGGAACGCCGAATACTTTTTTTCTGACGCCCGTAGCACGCAAGGTAGACAACATAAGTTATTCTTGTTGGCGTCATTCGAGAGGCCAGTCTTTTGTCTTTCAAACATATCAGGCGCATTTGATGAATTCGCATACCGTTAAGCGCAAAAACTAAAAATATCAAAGAACTGACTTTTTCGGCGTTGCCCCGGACTGCGGGGAAAGCCGAGAATGGGATAAATGATCTACGAGGAATGCGAATGCCGACATTGATGTTTTGCCAATTTATCTCAAACTTTATCCAAAATTCATCAAAGCTGACACGCGTTTTAACCCTCGCCGGACCTATTGGTTTTCTACATACGCGCCGGCCGAGGGGGGGGGGGCGGGTACGACCCCCCCCTCGCCGTTTCGCCCCTGGTGGAGCTAGCGCGTCGCGGAAAAAACGAGCGTGTGCGCCGTTACGAGACGCAGAGATTGGTACCCGATTTTAAGGTCCTAGGTCAACCGGTGACCTCTGAGGTCAGGTCAAGTGCCCTAAGGTACGGTTCAGTTTTTGGTGAATAACTTCGCAAAAAACGGCCGCAGAGCGCCGATTTTGGCAGCATCGTGTTCGCCTCGCTCCGGCGCGTCGAATGATACACTTTTTGTCCGGGTCAGGTCAACTTGGGGTGTTGACCTCAGGTCAAGGTCAGGTCAGCACCCCCAGGTCACGAAGTTGGTCGAAAGAGGTCATGTCGCATATCATTCGATTCGGCAGGCCTTCCTGAGTCCATTGGTGCCTTCCCCGACTCGCTAGCTCAATTTGATCAAGAGTTATTGACGAAAAACTAATTTGACCTTGATGACGTCATAAATGACGTCACGCAAGGTCAACATTGCAAAAGTGACGCATCTAACCTTGCAAGGAGTGCATCAAATCACGATTCTGTGTGCTTGAGATAGTTGGAGATCGTTCCCGGCGCCAGAATAGCAGTTTTCATTTTTCCCCATTGACTTACCAGTATAGCGCCTTTTGGGGCGACTAACGGAGCGAGCGAGGGGGTGAGTCTTGCACGTGCGAAATTTCGAGGGGGTACCTCCAACTGACTTGTGCACGGCACCCTACTGACCGGTTTCTAGCGATGTGCCAAATTTGAGCACAATCGGCCCAGCCGTTCTGGAGATCTGGGAGCGGCACCCTGCACGTGCGCACGTGCAAAATGGGTCCCAACTGACTTGTGCACGGCACCCTACTAACTGTTCCCTAACCGTGTACCAAATTTGAGCGCCATCGGTCCAGCCGTTCTCGAGATCTGGAAACGACCCCTGCACGTGCGCACGTGCAGCAGCACCCCAACTCTGGCACATGGATATGCAGTGCCTAGTGGGTGCCTACCTACATGCCAACTTTCAGCGCAATCGGCCAAGTAGTTACCGAGATATTGCAACAATTACAAAACTGACACCTCTTCGTTTTGCACGTGGCACGTGCATAAGGGGTCACCCGCATGCATCGGGAATAGTCCAATACTTGGTAGAAGGAATGAAGCTACCCTACAAAAATTACCGCGCGTAAATCGGTCAAGTGGTTGCTGAGATATAAGCCTCGCAAAAGCGTCCGCACGGCCGGCCGGCCGGCCGGCCGCTCATACTCAGAAATTTCCGTTAATCTAAGGAAAGACTCCGCTCGCTTCGCTCGCTCCGTAATAATGGTGAGGTCACGAAAATGACCTGACCTCATATGACCTTTAGGAAAAATCCGAGATATACAAGTTGTGGGACTCATAATGGATACTAGATCCTGCAAGTTTCATTTCCCTGTGACATCTCCTCTGGCAGTGAGGGCGTTGCGAAGTTGCGACATCTGAAGACCGTGCAGAGGTTCACTTATGACGTCATAGGTCAGTGACCTGACCTGACCCAAAAATGCGGTTGGTGTCAAAAGATGCGGCTTGGATCAAAGGTCAGGTATGCCAAGTTTCAGCTCTCTATCGCCAGCGTGTTCGGAGCTATCGCGAAAAAACCCTATGGGGGGGCGGCACCCGCCCCCCCCCTCGGCCGGCGAGGGTTAAGAGCTTGAGGACGCTTGGTGCACACTGGAAGTTATAATTGTGTGATCATAGACCTCTACATACCTCTGAGGTATGTAGAGGTCTATGGTGTGATATAATGAGAAAATGCGAGGTAGATCATTCCTTATAGGTAACAGGCCGTTGTGCCGGCTGAAAGTGTAATTTGTTTGACTAAAAATACGCGTTGCTATTCTACAGCAGTAAAGTCCACGTAGCGTGCTTTAACGTGCGTAATTGCACGTTTTCGGCATTACCCCAGCCAGCCATACTTTCATTTGCAGGCCCATAACTTCTGAACGTGCTGTATGAATTTCAAATAGGCAGCACACTTATGCAAAGACATGCTGAAGATTACTTGACCGAATTGGCCAGACAAACGGTAGCATACGAGGGGGTATCGAAAAGTTCTGATCATCACATAGAAGATATAGACCGATTTTGATGATTTTTGGTTGGTATTATATTTGGTTTTTAAGAACAATGCTCCCGCAAAGAGAATCCTGAGAAGTGGTTTTATCTTATGTAGGAGAGACTTAGAAGTAAAAAAGATGAGTATTGGGCCCATTGAGGGCCGAACCGTCATCCAATTAAAGCATTTGAAACGGTATCACACTGAGAAAATACATCAAGAACGTGAAATTAGTTTATGGCGAGGAAAGCCTATCTCATGCACTTACCGAAAATGAAGAAATAATTTTCAGCTTGGTTGCATGGCCCTTGCAGGGGAGTCAAGAAGCGAGTGACTACCAGTGACTGACAAGGTGGTGACTGTGAAGGAAGTGGAGGACCTCATCCTTACAGATCGTCGTGTGGCCTTTCAGATGATTGTGCAACAGAAAGGTCTCAATGCTGGCAGTGCCTAAAAATATTATCAGCGAAGAACTATAGACGATAGAGGAGTCAGTCCGCTTAGAGGTTCGTGTGTCTACTTTGTTTAAGAGAAAAATGCGTCTTGGCCTTTCGAGATGAAAACTAGGTCTTTTTTAGGAAATTGAAGACATCTTCGATCATTTGATGACTTGTGACGAATGCTGGGTCTATGTGTATGATCCAGAGACAAAAAGATGATCAAGAACTTTAAGCACGACACATCTGTCCTCCTTAAAAGGCGAAGATGCAGAAGCCGATATGGAAGGTCAATGCTATCAGTGTTATGGATCTGGCGTAGGATAGTCATTACCGACTGTCTTGATAATGGTCGGATAATGATAAGCAAGCACTACTGCACACTTTTGAAGAAGTTGCAAGATGGCTTCAAGCAAAATCGCCGCCAAAAAGCCCAAGAAAGATGTTTTATCCGCACCGACAGCGCCCCCGCCCATTCGTCCTGAGCTGAGATTGAAGAAACAACATGATGTGGACATTAAATCCTACCGCATCTAAGAAATTCACCTGACCAGGTATTAATTGACTCTTTATTGTTACGGGAGATGAAGAATCCACAGTATGGCCGGTGATTTAAGGACAGAAATGACGTCATTGATGAGGTGGAGCAGTGATTTACGGGACAGTGCGAAGGTCCTGTAATGACCGCCTGAGGCAGTTCAAGAAACGATGCAATAAGTTTGCGGTCGTGTGTGGTGACTTGTAAAGGAGTTATGAACATCATGTAAAAAAATCAAATTTCTATCACATCTCATTCATGGTGATGATCAGAACTTTTCGATACCCCCTCGTAATGAGTAAGAAATGCACCTTCAAAGGCGCATGTAGTACAAGGGAAACGTACCTTGAAAACGCTTTTGGCGCCCTCACAGCCGAAGTATTCCAAATGACGACTCGTAACAAACATGCGATAATTGTAGTCACTTAAGCTTCAGAGTATCACTGAGACGTGGCATCCATGTCGTATGGTTTTAGAAATATCTCGAATTTCGGCTTTGCCCCAACTCCGGCATTGCCCCAACTTCCCCTAGCACTATGATAAAGGAAGTTGGCTGCCAAAGTGCCTTTTGTTTGGAAAAATGCACTTTTTTATTTCAGCTCAACTTATTCGCGCGATAATGCACTTTCAATAGCAAAAAATGTCACTTAACGGTTATGGTAAAGTTGGTCGCTGCAGCGCATAGTATCTGAGCTTTAACCCTCGCCGGCACAGGGGGGGGGGGGTTGATGCAGCCCCCCCTAAGGTTTTTCGCGAATAACTCGCGTAAAAAGCGGCCGATCGCGACGAAACTTTCAGTACCCTCGCATTGATCAATTCTACACCTACCCTGAAAATTTTATGACCCTGACCCCAATGACCTTTGACCTGTGACCTCTTTTCTGTGACCATATTTGGCCGAAATCGCGGTTCGGCGCATGTCGGCTCGCATTAGCCGCGCGTTTGCAAGCTTTTCGTGGTTTCAAACGTTCAAACATGTGATTTGATGTTGCTCCCATGCATTAGGGTGGGTGTCAAGGTCACCTGAAGGTCAGGTCAGGTCATTGACCTTTGGTGACCTCGGGTGACCTCGGTTCACTTTTTCGAGTTTTACATGTTTCTAGGCTAGTTTTTGGAGCTGAATTCGAATTTAGCAACCATTTGAACATTTACGAAGTAGTTTTGGTGCCTTCGTAACATGTTACGAAGCTGTCCGAGGCGGTTGACACGTATTACGAATACCCGTCACAACCCCTACCGGTTGACCTGACCTGACCTGACCCGACCTGGTCTAAATGCTTAAAGACATCATCTATGATCAAAACTAACACGATATTCGTGATCAGCACCCCGGAAAACCACATAGCAGCCACACTTTACCACTTTCTAACAGGTCCCGATTTTCCCGGTTTTCGGGTCATTGACCTGACCTGGAAGGTCACCCGATGACCTAGGACCTTAAAATTGGGTATCATCGGCTTCCTCTCGTGACGGGCAACACGCTCGTTTTTTCCGCGAAGCTCTAGCTTGATCAGGGGCCAAACGCGAGGGGGGGTCGTACCACCCCCCCCCCCCTTGTGCCGTCGATGGACTCAAAATGGCCTGTGCCGGCGAGGGTTAACCGGCTGGATAGCTAATTAAAACAAATGCTGCAATCTATGAGAACTAAAAAGGCGAGTTGTCATTGCCCTCTCATAACCTGAACGGCAAGTTGCGCTAACTTTTTCTCTGATTCTTGGTTTTAATTAAAAAAAGGGTTGAACTGAGGACAAGTTTGACGTAATGAAATTTAAGTTCATCAAATTACGGTGAAACTTTCCTTGAATGATTAGTTTCGTACGTGACATATGAGAAAATACATCCTAAAAATAGACAGATGCTTCCACCTCGCGGTATAGCACGGTGTGAAAATTCAACAAAGTAACTGAATTAAACCCACCCACATCCCGGCTACGGGAAATTTCAGAAGGTTCAACCTTTCGGTAGCTCAGCTCTGTGCCTGTGATCCGGCCTCTGGCGGTCAGCGCTTACTCACATATCATGGTAACGGTGACGGTGGCGGAGCGGGGCGTGGCCAGGGGGTGATTGGCTGACCAGCAGGTCAGCACCGCCCCCAGGTCAGCACGGCGCAGCGGGCCCAGCGTCAGCTGATTCTCAGTGGCGCCCTCCTCCGTGGTCGCCCAGGTAGCGTCCACCAGTGCGTTATCGCGCCACCAGGTCACGTTTGGTTGTGGCCTCCCTGAGGGCAGATGTGAGGTCAGGTCAGGGGCCACGTTTGGCTGCAGCCTCCTTGAAATTAGGTGGGAGGTCAGGAGTCATGTTCGGTTTCCACTGACATAAAAAAGCATCAGTAAGGCCGGCTGATTTTTCATAGATTAGCGATATTTTTTAGTGACTGGCAAAGCTAAGAATTTGTTAGATTTGCTTATATTATTAGGCATGTGCTTGGCGTGTGTTTGTGCTAATATCCGTAGTGAATGAAGTTAATTTTCGAGGCTAATAACAGTTGTTATCTAAAATGCTAGCGTTTAGCATAACTAACAGATAACCAAATAACAGACTTCAAGAGCAATCAAATTTGAGGCAGCATTACCTAGCAACAAAATTTGAAGCCAGAAGAACAAATCAAGTGGCAAACATCTAGGTACCTACAGCAAAAGGTAACCATTTTCCCATATTTTTTATTTAGCATATTTTCGTGGATGTTACAAAAAAAAAACGTTGGCATATTTTCGTTTATCATTAAGTTCATTTTTTACTCTTGATGATGAAAAACCTATAAAAAAATCTCCATTTACGTGCACCCACTGCGACTAACGCTATCGCTAGCTGGCAAAGAGCCCGGCCCCGGATCATCGACGAACAAAAACACAACATCCATTCATTGTTATGGAGTTAATAGTCATTAGCTTAATAGCTCTGGCTAGTGCGACGTGCTCTGAAAACAGCTCCGACAGTCAGATTGGCCCACGACTGTCAGCTGGCTAATGACGTCACGCGACCCTGCTGACCCGGCCGCCGCCGCCGCACGCCAGCGTTGCCGTTTTTGTTGCCCGGAGAGGAGCTCCGGATGCACTGTCCGCCGCCACTGCCGCCGTCGGAGCCGAGTTCATAGTGGCGGAACGGCCGACCATTTGCGGATGCAGCCAGCAGCTAATCGATCGACTGCGCATGTTCGAATGCGCTGAATAATCCAGCGGATGTTATTCTTGAGTTAACCCGCGCCCGGCTGGGGGTCCTGGATTTCCACGCCCTGCTGGGGGGGGGTGTTTGAACACCCCCCCCCCCTTCTAACTCGGCTCCTGGGCCACATAGCGATACGCGGAAGGCGGCGTTCGAAAGAGCGTCAAAAATAATAAGGAAATCACTTCAGTCAATTTTTTGGTCAGGTCAAAGGTCAGGTCACCAGAGGTCATTGAAGGCAAAATTTCGCCGATTTCCAGGTCGAATGTCGAAAATTTCCAAGAAGCCAACGCATAACTCGGGAACCAATAGAGCTACAGCGCCGCGGAAAAGCGCATTCGATAGCCCTATTAACGCCCTTTCTGAGTAATTCTCTCAGATTTGACCTAACGTCAACGGTTTTGCCTGCAGGGGGCAAAAACTGCAAAAATAACCGATTTTTTCGGAAACAGTTTTTCTGCAATAACTTTTGACACAAGCCTTGTACGAGCTTACTTTTACCGGCATCGTGTTCCTCTCGTCAAGACGCATCGAATGAACTATAACTTGACCTTGAAAGGTCAACTTTGAAATTTGACCTCAGGTCAAGGTCATGACCTGACCGGAAAGGGTCATGTTGCATATCAGTCGATCCATATCGTCGAGCTGAACACATCTAAGGCGTTTTCATCGCTCTAGCATGCCTCTATCAAAAGTTATTTGCGAAAAACTGTTAGATACCATTCGTGACCTAAGATGACCTCAGGGCATAAACAGGGGTCACGGACACCATTTTTATATTCAGTGTGTCTACACCACTTGTAATTCGGTGTTTGGGAGTGTTTATAATGTCTTTCGTCCAAAAGAGGCGCATTTCAATTTTCTCCCATTGACTTATAATGGGGAGGTCGCGAAATTGACCTGACCTTAGGTCATCGATATCAAAATTCTGAGATATACATTTTGTACATGCTATTGCTCTTAGCAATCGCTGAAAGTTTCAAAGCGATCGGTCTCTCGGTGTAGCTATGACAGACATTGAAACTTTTTATGAGGTGAGGTCACTTCAAATGACCTGGTGACCTGACCTTGAATGACCTTGGTCTGAAAGTTTCACAACATGTGTAGAATTGATGTATGATAAGGTGTACCAAAAACGGCGGCGCTCCGCGCCGCCGTTTTTGAGATATTCGCGAAAAACCACAAGGGGGGGTGTTCAAACACCCCCCCCCCAGCAGGGCGCGGGTTAACACCTCCAGAATCTAGTTCGGGAATTCAACATTGTGTTTACTTTTTAACAAAGTTTGTTTCTACGATTTAACCACCTCCGTCATGCTCCGATTCCAGACCCGATCAATCTGTCCTTCATCTTCCTTCCTACTCTCGTTCTCTCTCCGGGTGCAGCGAGCAGCGGAAGCACAGCCAACCTCGCATTTGAGGGAGGTCTCGGACGGGCCTCTCTCAGCTCACGAGAACCGGATTGTCGACCAGAAGACTTTACAGCCGCAATCAAACGTCCGTCGGTGTAAGGCAGACAGAGCGAGGGGCGGGCCGACCGCAGACTGGGAGATCTGGGATACCGGTCCCTGGCAAAGAGGAGCGTCTCCAGACGGTCACAGAACAGGGCCCTCACCGAGCTGGACGGTGGACATTGCGGAGTTAGTGTCGGGTGAGACCCGCATGGTAAGAGGACAGGGCAAAGTGAGATTGTTTCCGACAGCGAGACGGCGGCTGCTACAGAAAATCAACCTAACGGGGAGTGGCAGCTGAACCAGGAAAAGTTTAAAGGCAGCGACCGAGAGGTCATGTGAAAATGGCTTGACTGATTTTGGCATTTCGATGCGTGCATGTATGCATAGAAACGACATCCCATGCTTCAGGAGCCTTCTAACAGCTTGTCTATTCCATTACATAAGACTAATCTGCTATCGAGGTGGTTAAGTGCGAAATAACGTGAGCTGAATTGGATGTTTCATTTGCCTCGTCAAAGTTGCTCTCTCGCACCAAACTAGAAGCCATCTCAGCCATCGCCGCAACTGGTCTTGGCGATTCATGTTATCGCCGTAATGTGGGAAGGAAGCCATCTTCTGTCTGCTCGAGTCGTAGGGCCGCTGAGCGGGTGGGCCGGGCCATTTGGCAAATTGACCCGGCCGATAAAGGCAGGCCCATGGTCAGTGGTGGTGAGCTCAAGACGGCCGTCTGCGCCCGCACGACCGGGTTACGGTCAGACGGAGCCCCGCGGACTATGCCCGCGATCCGCAGGTCGAACAATGGGTAGATGGACGAGGTCAGGGGTCAGGAGGCTCGCCAAGGTCAGGTGAATACCGTGGGAGATCGAAACGTCAGCGGCTGGAATGGGTGTTATTGTCTTACGTTTTACAGGCTATCGGAAAATGATGAGTGTAAGACGGTCCAATCTCAAGCTGCCCTACACTTCCCAAAAACGCTTTATTATCATGAATTCCCGTTACATCACAAAACCCAATGAAAACACTAGCGATAACGCCTCAGAGCAGCAATGTTTGATGCCTTTACTCACCGGTGGAGGCCACGCATAGTAGACGAGTGGTGTCGCCCTCTTTGTAGGGTCCGATGATCCCCTCGCCAGGCATGCGTCCCTGGCCCTCGTATATTGTGGGCGGCTCCGGCGGTACTGTAAAAAAAAAAAAAAAAACAGTGTCGACTTATTCAAACTGATGTTCGTTACTTTTCCAGAAACAGCAAGTATTATCATTAACCTCGCCAGCCGAGGGGGGAGGGGCGGGTGCCGCCCCCCATAGGGTTTTTCGCGATAGCTCCGAACACACTGGTGTTAGAAAGCTGAAACTTGGCATACCTGACCTTTGATTCAAGCCGAATCTTTTGACACCAACCGCATTTTCGGGTCAGGTCAGGTCACTGACCTATGACGTCATAAGTGAACCTCTGCACGGTCTTCAGATGTCGTAACTTCGCAACGCCCTCACTGCCAGAGGAGCTTTCACAGGGAAATGAAACTTGCAGGATCTAGTATCCATTACGAGTCTCACAACTTGCATATCTCGGATTTTTCATAAAGGTCATATGAGATCAGGTCATTTTCGTGACCTCACCATTGTAAGTCAATGGGGAAAAATGAAAACTGCTATTCTGGCGCCGGGAACGATCTCCAACTATCTCAATCACACAGAATCATGACTTTATGCACTCCTTGCAAGGTTAGATGCGTCACTTTTGCAATGCTGACCTTGCGTGACGTCATTTATGAAGTCATCAAGGTCATATTAGTTTTTCGTCAATAACTCCCGATCAAATTGAGCTAGCAAGTCGGGAAAGCCACCAACGAACTCAAGAATACCTGCCGAATCGAATGTTAGCGACATGACCTCCTTCGACCAACTTCGTGACCTGGGGGCGCTGACCTGACCGTGACCTGAGGTCAACACCCAAAGTTGACCTCACCCAAACAAAAAGTATATCATTCGACGCGCCTGAGTAAGGCGAACATGATGCTGCCAAAATCGCGGCTCTACGGTCGTTTTTTGCGAAGTTATTACCAAAAACTGCAGAGCCGTACCTTGGGGAACTTGACCTGACCTCAGAGGTCACCGGTTGACCTAGGAACTTAACCCTAGAACGCCTAGGGGGGGGGGTTGTATCAACCCCCCCCCCTGAGGTTTTTTCGAAGTGCACGCTAAACGGCTTGTCGTAGCGGGCTGAAATTTTCAATACCCTCTGGGGCAACCTTTTCGCATCTTTTGCCGAAAAAAATTGATCGGGTCATGTCAGGTCACGGAGTTATGACGTCATAAGAGGTACAGCCTCCGGCCGACAGTTACCAAACGTGTGCGCCGAATCCCTAGGTTTTCTGCCGGTGATACCCACATTGTTTGATGGATCATGATGAAACTTCCCATGCATGTTGGGGCAAGCATTGGCTATCGTGTGGTGCAAGAAAATTGACCGGGTCAGGTCAGGTCACGGAGCTATGACGTCACAAGAGGAACAGCGTCCGGTACTATTTTTGAAAAGCGCCCGAACCACTATTTTGCTAATTCTTGTCACCTCAATGGGAATATGCAGCAATATTAGCTTCTATAGGGAGCAAATGGACCTCCCAAATCCAAAAATACAATCAGATTTCAAAAATTTAAATTTTGATTTTTCGAATTTCTGCCGCCGACTGTGACCTTGCCGACTTCCAGCGCTCCCAACGCGCCATTTTTAGAGCTAGGGAAACGAAATACATACCAAACGATAGAGAATTGATCAAGGAACACGATAGTGAAGATTTCAAGTCGATATCTCCCACCGTTTTGCCGCAATCGCCGCGGAAATTTGAAAAGTTTGATTTTTTCGGAAAATTTGACCTTTGACCGGTCATAAGTAGGTCAAATGTTGACCTAGGACCAAAAAATATACCACCAATCGCGAGATCTCGTTGAGAGCAATCCGTTGGTTTTTTCCGCTAAGCTCTACGACCTTCCGTTTCGAAACGCCAGGGGGGGGTCGTAACAACCCCCCCCCCCCTGGTCGTTCGTGTTATGAGAAATGGCCTGGTCGTGCGAGGGTTAAAATCGGGTATCAATCTCTGCGTCTCGTAACGGCACACACGCTCGTTTTTCCGCGACGCGCTAGCTCCACCAGGGGCGAAACGGCGAGGGGGATCGTACCCGCCCCCCCCCCCCTCTTCCTCGGCCGGCGCATATGTAGAAAACCAATAGGTCCGGCGAGGGTTAAAAATCAAAACCGCTATTGTCTGCGTAAGTCACAATTTCACCAAACTACCATTGAATGTCTTCTATTGTTATTCTTTCGGTCGAATTTAGTTTCAAGTTCTGTCGATCATTCCGATTTCTGTCATATCTGATTCCTGATGACCTCAATTTCGTCTCAGAGACTCGCCGGACTCGGACTGAATGCCAGCTACTGCAAAAGCAGAGAGCGCACTTATGCTAGCAGTTATTCGGAACCTGCAGCGAGTCAAACCCTCACAAACAGTTACGTCTAAAGGCTTCCACCATAGCTTCTCCCAAGGCTTCTCCTTACGCAAGTAACCTTCCCGACGACAAGAAAAGGCATAACAAGGTAGATGAGAGACGGGTGTTTCCAGTTGCATAAATGGATTTCATCGGTGAAGAGCGCTTTTCACGTCCTTATTCGTCCACTTGTGTTTCCTCATTTACATTCAAATTGAGGCCCAGAGTTTCCAAGCTGAGTGCAAAACTTGGAGACTTTTCTGAAAATATCAGATGATGACGCTGGCTGCTTCTGTAGCTGAGGAGATACCACAAACTGCGGGTAGCTGCATTCAAAGCTGAGAGGCTAGACAGAAGCCCCGTTTGGAACATGTGCCGTCATCCTATGTTGATATTTGAGAGGTCACCTACAATTACTTACATTGAGCGGTAGCTCAAACACCCGAGGCATGTACTCCCATTGAATGTATTCTACTCTGCTCTGTAATCAGCCCATATGCACCTTTTCTGGATCCTTGTCAGTGTTCGCCTGCTTTGTTCAGCGGCCTGCTGAGGATTTCCGCTTTATAGTAGTACCTAGTATTTGTGATTCAAGCTTATTGCTTCTTTGACCTGCACGCCTGTTTCCTTTATGTTATTAACCTAAAAGGCTCTTCAAAGCGAACTTTTGCACATAATATTTTATCGTGTCGTTGGAATTTCATTTCCAAATAACTCATTCAATTAACATCGTGCTAAAAAAGCCAACAAAGAAAGAATGCTCCCTACGTTGTACGATTTCTGCGTGAGGCTCATTCATCCCGTAAATGGCATGGCGATCTCCCAGCGATTGGAGTAAGCGATATTATTCAGAGATCCCAAGGGGCTCGCTGAAAAAACAGCCCATTGTTTGCATGATTGCGCACTTTTTTTGTCACGAAGTTGGGTAAGTAAACTTTGTTTAGATACTGAGGCCGACGGCCCCAAATCATACTCTATTTTGAATATCGACCGTTAGGTCACATTTTTGTTTTTGCATGCCTCCAAGAGAAAACTTATCCAAAACTGTAAGTAGATGATAAAAGTTAGCTTTGCAAATAGCCGTTTTGCATTCCAATGCCCTTGTATTGTATTGACATCGCGTCTCATCCACTAGTGTGGCTTTTCATGAGAACAAGTACAGATATAAAATGTTAACATGGATGAGTGGGAACAAAATCACATCACAATAACTATGCACTCCATTGACACACATGATGTTCAAACATTCGGTCGATCTATCATCCCTGTGATTGTACCAAGTATTCTTTCAGCCGTCTTTTGGACCCCCCACGAACAGACTGGGGCAGCGCATTGTACGCGGAGACAGTCCTGTACATAAACTGCCGCCGGCCAGTTTCTGTTCTGATCACCGGCGGTCGCAGCTGTTGCTGATAACTGGCACGTGTGCTCCTGTCGTGGACCTGGCTGGTGGTTGTGATCGACTGGGCGATTGTGGCTGGCTCGCCGATGACCAGTGCTTGACGCAGCAAGCAGATACAGCGGTACATACATAGGTTGTGAGCGGAAAGCCAGCCTAACTGTGAGAGCACGTCACTGATGTGATCGTGTTTTCTGCGTCCAGATAAAACTCGGGCACAGAAATTCATAACCTTCTGAATGCGATGCATGGCCTGCTTTGGAGCGCTGCCATAGACGGGAATACAGTATCGAATGATGGAGAGCACTAATCCGTTGATGACAGTGGGCATGACATCGCCCGGCAGTCTATGCTTGGCGTGACGCAGACCAATCAGCAGACCGTTACAACGATTGACAAGCTCATCAACATGCGGCTCGAAAGACAGGTATCTGTCGAAAACCACTCCTAGGTTTTTGGCTGTCTCCGACTCGACAATGCGCGCGCCTCCGACGTGGAGCGTGACGGGGGGCAGACCACGAAGCATTTGACGGGTACCAATCACTAGAAGTTTTGTTTTGCCGGCGTTGATTTTCATGAGGTTCTGGCTAAACCATGCGAACAGGTCCCTCAGGGCGTTCTCCATACGGTTGACTAGCAGATCTAGTTCAGCTTTGCGACCGGTCACTAACACCTGAGTATCATCTGCGTACTGAGTAATGAGGACGTCGCTGTCAGTGTGCAAGCACATGTCGTTTACAAAAATCGAGAACATCAATGGCCCAAGGGCAGTACCCTGATACACACCGATCGGATTAGGTCGCTTCACGGATAACTGAGGGCCATTATCCGGCGTGTCAAGACGAACTTGTTGGTGATGGTCTCGAAAATAACTTGCAAACCACTCAGTGTGGACACCGTACAGTACAAGCTTTTCAAGGAGCTTTTCGTGGCTGACAACGTCGAACCCCTTACTCACATCAAGCAGGACTAACAGTGCTATTTTACCGGCATCCATCGCGCTCAAGGCATGGTCGGTCACCCTGAGTAGCGCGGTCTCAGTTGAATGCCGTGGGCGAAATCCATGCTGAGTGTCACTAAACAGGTGGTTCATGGAGAAGTACGTGAACAGTTGCTGATGTACTACACGTTCGACAATTTTTGCGAGACATGGTACTATTGAGATAGGTCTGAAACTTGATGGATCATTCAAGGCGCCGGCAGATTTGTAAATTGGATGAACAATCGACAGCTTCCATGACTCCGGTACGATCCCCGTGACCAGACTAGTGTTAACTATTGACAGGATCACATGACCAGCCGCACCAAAACACCGCTTCACAAAACGCATGGATAATCCATCAGCTCCGCACGCACTACTACCGTTCATGTCCTTCACGATACGGTGGAGCTCCTCTAGGGTCACCGGCTGCACTTGGAACTGACAGGTCGCCACGCGCGGCAATCTGACAGGTAGGTTTCCGGCGGTGGGGTCGGCACGCCTCGACTCGGCGACCGCGGCTGCCGTGCGCACGCCGATATTAGCAAAAAACTGGTTCAATGTGTCAGGGTCCAGATCAGGTAGGCTGTTGCTCGTCTTTTTTGCAGCAATGATGGGCCGTAAACACCGATACATTTGGCCGCGTCCGGCCTCGCGTATCCGCCGGGAGATGTCGAGCCGGCTGTCACGCAGGACGGCAGCTCTGACTGAGCGATTCAGCTCCGCGTAACGCTGTTCGTCACCTTCCCGTTTCGCCGCCCTTCTCTCGGACATCAGCGACTTAGTAACGTCGGTGATGGGAGGCGCGTCTGCGTTCCGGATTTTCATGCGACGGACAGGTGCGTGCAGTTCTAGGAGCTGTGTCATCTGGTGTAAGAAGAAAGTGGTCTGTTGCTCTGGTTCGTATGAGCTGAATACCGGTGTCCAGTCCACGCCCCGCAGATGATCAGCCATGGCTTCGTTGTCAATGTTCCTCCAGCTGCGGCCAAGGCGTACCAGTGGCGGCGGTCGCACACGACGGCAGCGCAGCAGCGCGCGAGTGAAGCAGTGAGGGCTGAAGTCGCACGGCCTCACTCCCGTCCGCATCACAGCCTCAGGTGAGTTGGTAATTATCAGGTCGAGAATGGACCCAGACCGGGGGAAGGTAGTCTCATTTATCATCTGAGTCAGCTGGTACCGCCGCACCAGGTCAGACAGTCGACTCCCGGGGGTGCCACCCTCGGTCCGTCTCTGGTCACAGTTCAAATCACCCGCCAACACAATCAATCCACGCTGCTCGACCAGCATACTTTGTATTTGTGCTTCCAAATCGTCGAGGTCTGCCTGCAGCTGGGCGGCGGTACCCGACGGCGGACGGTACAGGGAGCACAGCAGAATACTGCGACTGTTACCGATCTGCAGCTTTATCCAGAGCGACTCCAGCTTAGATGTGGGGTGTGTGGTGCCACGCGACACTACTTTACACTCGAAACAGTCTCGCACCAGTATTCCCACACCACCATAGCCACGCGCGTCCCTGCGGTCAGATCGGTACAGCTGGAATCCCGGTACAGATACCAGGCGCTGTGGCACTCGCGGTTTGAGCCATGTCTCTGAGATGATGAACACATCCGTATTGGCAGCAAAAATGTCGTGTGTAATCAGCTGGAGCTTCGGCAGCAGAGATTGAACGCGTTTGAAATGCGATTGAAATGCGATTGAACGCGCACTCCATTGCCCTTTAGAAATGCGCAATGGAGTGGCCTACGGCGCTGGAAAAGAACATATTGTAACGTACATACCTGTTTGGTGACTCTGAACCTCATTTTGCTAAGTAAGTTTTAAGGAGGTTTTGTCAGTTGGTTGTTTTCCACCTTTGCACCACAAGCCAGTGTTCTATGACGTCCCAAACGACTTTACTGCTGGTTTGTTTGTGTCAGCCCAGGACATATATGTGAGTAAAGAGTGCACTCAAGTGCGAAAAGCCACGTCGATCTTTGTACAATGAAGCATGGCTAGTCCTCATTATGTCATATCTTCTTTGACAAAATGAAAGCAGATGCATAGAAAATATATCATTTAGGCTCTCAACAGAGTCTGTTATTACTGGCATATTATGAAATAGTATTCAAGCTTTCAAGAGCGCCTGTCATGCTAGCAGTCACAACAATAAAATGTATCTCCATAAGCGTATTCATGCATGACACTGTAGGCAGTGCCGCCATGCAAACGCTTGGGGCCATGATAACTCATTTCCTCCTGGTGCTGCAGCACATTATTGGGGTCACAAGGATTGCAGCAAAATGAAATTCTCGGAAAGAGGCTTAGAGTTTGCATGGTTTAAGCGGAGGCACGCGCCGGCCAGACAGTCTCCGCGCCACTTCACATCCAACCGAGCGCTAATGAACGCCAGTGAAAACTCAACGCCCCATCAAGACGCCACTTCGCGGCACAACAAATGCACTCAATGTGTGCCATGGGCTTATTTTATTATATATCATACAGAATAAATAGTAACACAACCTCCATGGCGACACATTCCATGGTAACCAATCTTGATACACTAGCGTATCCCATGAATGGTCCAGATCTGGCAGCACATCGATGATCCAGTTGGCAACACATTGGTAGACAAGTGATGACAACCACAACGCGGGCTACGAGCCGTACAATTCTGGACGGCTTCAGCTCCAGTTGATATTCCAGCATTACAGAATGACTGAACCAACTTTGACTCGATAACCTATATGGCATAGGCACTCTGTTAGAACCAATACCAACAAAAAAAAACACAAAAAATACTCTGATTATTGTGTACGCATTGCATTAGGTACGTCATTAAATGGTCGTCCGCACACAAAAGAATAACGCGCATTACATTTCTTGGCATCTAAAATGCTATTTATAGGCAAATAGTTACACACCTATGTGGATAAAGGTAGGTTCTTTGAAAAATTAAACATACCTACCTAGCAACAATTGTTTTCAATTTCAATTAATTCCCCAGTTTCCGTTTGTAAGCAATCAATGACATGGCATCCAAAACAATCCTCTCGTTTTAGACTTGAATGACAGAAAATAATTTGAAATAAATCTGGTTTTATCGATCTCTGTTGTGTTATTCCATAGGCGCTGGCGCCGGGCGAATTTGTCCCTCGCCATTTGAGCGCACTTTACTGCGTCCGATAGTGGCGCAGTTGCGACAATAGTTGGCCGCGTCGGACGCCAGCGCTCTAAGCGTTCCGTCATTTCACTTTGTCTGCCACGTCTGGAGAGCGATGAAGCCGCAAAATACAGAGCTGCACCACACAACTTTACTGTTTATATCCCCAGTAAAGCTCGGCCGAGACAAACTTTGAGTGGTTTCGACAGAGTTTCTCGCGGGGGTTTCTCTCGCGTGTCAGCTGCCTGTTGCCTGCACATGCGTGGATGTGGCGGAACGCAGGGTCCTGGTTCGATGATAACAACAACATTCCATCAATTATTTTGACAGGTGCCAGACTAGAGCATTGGATTATTACGCCCTTTACAACCAGCTTCGCGTTTTGTTCCCACCACTAGGAAGTTGGCATCAATTGCGTAAGTTAGATACTCTGTACGATAAAATACAAAACCGTAATGTGACTTCTTAATTAACCCGCGACCGCCTGGGGGGGGTCGGATCCGACCCCCCACTCCGTTTTTCTTGAATAACTCATGAACCACTTTCGCTATCTACTTGAAACTTGTCATACCTTCTCCCCCATCAATTTGACGTCTTCTGTGCAATTTTTAAGAAAAAATTTCCAAAAATTTTTGAGATATATCGATTTTAGTGATGTAACTACATGGCGTTTTTAGTCAAAAAGTGGTAAATGTTTAAAAAATCGCCAAAAATCAGGGTTTAAAGCAAATTGCAAATTAAGGACATGAAAAGACGCAGCTCAACGAGTTCTTTAAAATGGCTATCTCGGATTTTCCATAAAATGCGTTTTCACCCCTAAAAATTCAAAAAACTATATTTTTTGGAAAACAGCTAATAAAATCCAAAATTTTGAAAATTTCCAAAAAATCGGAGTATATGTTGTAGAGCTCTATTAGAACATTAGATGCCCCAAATTTCAACTTTCTATCTTGATTTTTGACCCCCAAATTGTAAAAAATAGCTCCAACATGTATAGGGCATGGTGACGTCATAAGCATTTTCGTGAATTAGAGGTACTTCTGAACATCGCATGTGAAAACAAATGGCACCACTAGATTCCTGGGACAAAGCTCGTCTAGAAAAGTGCATTTTTATGTCAAAAATAAAAAGTTGAAAAATTGACCTTTTTTCTCAGCCGTCGTATAGTATAAACGATTTTTTATGCTTTCAATGCACACTTATCACCAGCACAGTGACTTGGGGTCACATATAACCATTACCATCGGATTCGGTGTGAAAGATAAGCCATAAAACATGTGTCGCACGCCCATGTAGCAGAAATTGAAAACCGTGACCTTTCGTGAACTGACCTGACCTTGACCCGTACTTAGTATGACCCCTATACGCACATGGTACCTTCACTAGGCCTTTGAGGTCATTTTTGGTGAGTTTCGAGCAGCAGCTATCGATTCCGCTGTCCGTAAGCCTAATCATGCAAAACCCCTGAATTTGACCTTTGACCTGACCTTGACCCGAAAGTTGACCTCAATCTTAAAATCTTAAGAGTGCTTTGGGAAGGTCTCGTAGAGACCTTTCGAACGCCGCCTCGCGGGGCTCGATATGACCATTGGTTCTCGAGATAACAGGGGGGGGGTCGGATCCGACCCCCCCCCCCCCCCCAGGCTGTCGTGGGTACGGAAATAGCCCAGGCGGTGCCGGGTTAAAGCTCCATCGATTTCATACAAAGCCGAATCAAGCCATGGGTTTGGATCTCGGGTCATCTTCTTGCATCGCTGTGGGTGTCAATAGCGACTACCTGTGACGGCCGCTGAGCTGTGCCCCAAATAACGGCTGTCTCTTGCGTCAGCGACTGCAGCGGCACTGACAATGGTCTGCCGCGCGACGTCCCATTCCATCAACGGCCTAGGCCGTGAGGAGAGTCATTCCATGTGGATTTCATCGGCGGTCCCGCGCCGGTGGACCTCCGGACGGCGCCGGCACCGCGCCGACGATGCAAAGAGGCTTAAATATTTCCCGACAGGGCAGGCCGCCAGCTATGCATACTTAGCACCTGGCGAACGGATCCGGCAGGCCGGCTTATTGGTATTCGCACGGCCGCCGAGCCGATATGAACAAGTGCGGCGGGTTTGTGCGGACCGCGCGGCACAACTGGGGCGGCCGCGCCACGGCTGCCGCCAGCCGGCGTCATCGGCAGCCATCCGTCACCAGAGCGCCCAATCATCGTGGGACGGCGGCGGTGACACGTGCCGCGCACCACCGATCGCCGCCGCGGCACAAATGGCGCGCCATTCGCCGCCAACGCGCCGTAAAGCGACCGCTCCCGTCCACGTGTCGTAAAGCGGCCGAGGGATCCGTGCGTGGCGTCCGGCGTCCTCTCTGCCCGGATTGTGGCCGGGATTTGGCAGAGACCGGAGACGCAGCGGGGAGAGAGAGAGAGAGAGAGAGAGAGAGAGAGAGAGAGAGAGAGAGAGAGAGAGAGAGAGAGAGAGAGAGAGAGAGAGAGAGAGAGAGAGAGAGAGAGAGAGAGAGAGAGAGAGAGATGACCAGGCAAACGCGGATTTCTTGATGCAAATGCTCAACATAGATAAAGCTCTGCTACATTTCGGAGTTGCGTGATTTTGGAGTATGGATAAGTTTAGAGAAATCATAGTTACTGAGAGCTCGCCAATTATTGCTAGCGAGTCCTGTAGTTATGATGCAGTATTTCACCCAATGTCCCACTAACTGATTTAGTGACAAGGCCTTATTGCTGGCGACGGGAATTGCCTGTTAGTTAGGGAAATATTACAAATAAAATAGCAATGGCAAACTACCTAAAATTACAAAAGAACAAAGTAGGTACTGGCTAGTACACTACGCTCTTCGGTGCAAACATACAAAACAAAGAGCGGGAAAATCATTTCTCACACACACTGGCTCAGGCAAGATGAACGAACTCCCTGAGGGAAAACGGGCCACATTCAGTGAACGGCATAACAACACCTGAATTACTACGCCGAGTGACTTTTAGGCATTGTGGCAGCTGGTAACGCAAAATAATAAAAGCCAACAGATAAAGAATAACAGACGCCAAAGATATAAGCAGAACAAGAACATGCCAGCGATAAAATAACGGACAACTACGGCTCAAAAAGTACATACAAAGACTACTTATGGTCGAAAACACAACTTGTAAGAAAAATTGCACAGCAAGCCGTTCAAATGAAGATATTCATAAACATACGAGTACGTAAGCACAAAGACCTACTTATAGAGCGACAGCGAGGAAGGCAGCTTAACCCTCGCCGGCACAGGCCATTTTGAGTTCTTCGACGGCACAAGGGGGGGGGGGTACGACCCCCCTCGCGTTTGGCCCCTGATGGAGCTATAGCTTCACGGGAAAAACGAGCGTGTTGCCCGTCACGAAACAAAGCCAATGATACCTAATTTTTAAGGTCCTAGGTCATCGGTTGACCTTCCAGGTCAGGTCAATGACCCAAAAATCGGGAATATCGGGACCTGTTAGAAAGTCGTAAAGTGTGGCTCCCAAGGGGTTTTCCGGGGTTCTGATCACGAATATCGTGTAAGTTTTGATCACAGATGATGTCTTTTAGCGTTTAGACCAGGTCGGGTCAGGTTAGGTCAGGTCAACCGGTAGGGGTCGTGACGGGTATTCGTAGTACCTGTCATCCGCCTCTGACAGCTTCGTAACATGTTACGAAGGCACCAAAACTACTTTGTAAATGTTCAAATGGTTGCTAAATTCGAATTCAGCTCCAAAAACTAGCCTAGAAACATGTAAAACTCGAAAAAGTGAACCGAGGTCACCAAAGGTCAATGACCTGACCTGACGTTTAGGTGACCTTGACACCCACCCTAATGCATGGGAGCAACAGCAAATCACATGTTGGAACGTTTGAAACCACGAAAAGCTTGCAAACGCGCGGCTAATGCGAGCCGACATACGCCGAATCGCGATTCCGGCCAAACATGGTCTAGGAAAAGAGGTCACAGGTCAAAGGTCATTTGGGTCAGGGTCATGAAATTTTCAGGGTAGGTGTAAAAGTGATCAATGCGAAGGTACTGAAAGTTTCGTTGCCATCGACCGCTTTTTACGCGAGTTATTCGCGAAAAACCTTTGGGGGGTTGCATCGACGAGGGTTAAGTATGCATATGTAGGTGAAGGAGAAGAACGCAGGCTTTTAGAGGCGCCGCTTTTCGATCCGTGCACCTGCCCTCTATAACACGCTACCACTAAACCTTCGCCACCTCCCAGGTGCCCCCTTCTCAAGGCAGTTGAAATGTTACCTTAGGAGAAACGCTGGGGCGAGCCGAGCTCCTTTGCGGAGATAAGTCCGGAGGCTGATGAGTGAGTGCATTTTAGAGTGTGTGAGACGTGTGTGTGAGGCTTGTCCTGTGTGAGGCTTGTCCTCCTGTTTTTATTCCCTTTTTAATCTGTTGACGATGGGTAGGAATAGCCTGAAGCTTATTCGGGATTGCCCAAATACACGTGAATATGAATATGAATATGAACGCAGGGAAATGACGGAGAACGGAGGTGACGATATGCATACACATTTTTTCACATGATTAAACGCATGCTTGATTTCAAAAATCAATATATAGACCAAGCAATCGTCCACCGCACCAAACTCCACTGCACACAATGAACCCAATATTTTTCAGCCAATATAAACATGGCACGATCAATTAGTTTTCTCAAACAAGGTAAGAAAATCACTGAGCGACAGCTTTCCTCTCGCTGTGAGAACGTCAGAGGGTCTGTGTGCACACCTCTCTCCGCCGATCTCCCTCCACAGGCCGCAGTGGGTATCACCCTGGCCAGCTGGCCATCTGGAGCACTGACGTCGGGTCAGAAGTTCGCCGGTCAGCGGCACAAGTGTCGTTCAGCCGTCGCCCGGCTGACTGGTGGTAACGGATTGTGGCCGATCTTCGAGCCGAGACACCATTTGTCCGGCGGACGGCCCGGTGCCCGATTGCGTAGACAAACGATCATTGGCGGTGCCACGGCCGTGTGTTTGATGGAGGGCCCGTTCGGACCGCGCGGCGACGGTTTTTGCGCGTGCCGCAGTAGACCAGCCGCCGAGCCGTGGCCGGGAGATGTGATGACGTCAGAGGAACTAGAGGAGTCCGGCAGGACGCTGGCGGTGGAGTTGGAGCTCTGACCAAAATACAAACAAAAATACAGGACATGCCTGCCAAAGAATGAGCATCCAGAGATTGCCGCTTTCTGTGAAGAGCTTGATGAAATACTTGCTAATTAATCATGCGCCTGGGGTTTTGAGTGAATCGGTTATTGGAATGGAATACATTTGTACTGAAGGTCAGCGCGTTTATTTAAAGTTAATGACGTCACCTCTTGCCATCAGCACTCAGCACCCTTATAAAAGAATAGTTCGAAATTAACTGCAAATAGCTGAGCCATTGTATGCGGACTTCGGTTGAAGGTAATGGACGAAATGGTACAGGCAAGTGATTTGGAAACGACAATAGCCGGGTTAATGGCTTGAACTAGATAAATTGTGATTGAAATGACGTTAATGGCAATTGTTAATGATCAAACACTTACAATCTAGTTACCTACTTCTAATTGTTTCTATACTAGATATATGATTCGGATATCATTAACCCTCGCCCCGTTGGGGGGGGCCATTTTGGCCCCCCTGTGGTTTTTCCTGAATAGCAAGAAAACGGCGGCGCGCAGCGCCGCCAAATTTTCAGTACCTTTCCGGGCATCAATTTGACACCATCACACCAAATTTCAAGCCTTAGGTCACCTTAGGTCAGGAGTTATTGAGGTCAAACTGAGGTCATGTTCGAGCAAAAATGAGCAAAAAACATGCAATCTTGAAACGCTCACCAAATCTACAGTTATCAAGCAATTTCAAAGTTCTTTATATGGTCTAATAGACAAAAAGCGGAGCTACAAAACTGCTATCTCGGATTTTCAAAATTTTGGGTTTTTGACCCAAAAAATTTCAAAAAATTGATTTTTTTAGAAAAACTAAAAAAAAATTCAAAATTTTTCCGAATTTCGAAAAAACCGGAATATATGTGATAGTCCCTGCGCTCTTCTATATACATACCAAATTTCAGATCGATATCTCGTTTTTTGGCCAAGTTATAGCGAAAAAACTGTTCAAAAATGATGACGTCAAATTTTTGAACTCAATTTTTAGCGATTCTAGACCTCGTTCGGTAAAACAAAGACCACCATTGAACTCCCCGTGACGAGCTGCATCGATTCGATACCCATTTTATGCAAAAATATCAACTTTGAAATTTGACCTTATTTGACCTGACCTTGACCTGACCTTGACCTGACCTTGACCAAAACGTGACCTAAGCTGGCCCCAAAGGCTGCCTGACCCACATAATCGCATTTGTCATGTAAAATGGACCATAAAACATGTATCACACGACACTTTCATATTGTGACCCCCCAGTGACCTGACCTCAGTGACCTGACCTGGTATCAGTGACCTCAGCTAGCAAAATATGTGTTTGAAGAACATTTCCCCATCGATGATTTTCAATGAAATGCATTTTACTCGATTTTACAACGCATTTCTTGAAATGCCTGTAAACGGTGAAAATTGGACCTTTGACCTGACCTGTGACGTCATCGGTTTGACCTAGGTCAATAAAATTGGGTCACAAGGTAGTTCCCTGATAGGGCTATCCAACACCGTTTGCCGCTTGTCGCTACGTTGCGTGGTTCTCGAGATCTTAGGGGGGGGCCAAAATGGCCCCCCCCCAACGGGGCGCGCTGCTCGGCAGAGCCCAACGGGGCGCGGGTTAACCCTCGCATGTGTGCGGCGTTTGCCAGCTTCTAATGTGTAGGGGGGGGGGTCGGTTGGACCCCCCCCTTGCCGTTTGGCCCCTGATCGAGCTAGAGCTTCGCGGAAAAAACGAGCGTGTTGCCCGTGACGAGAGGAAGCCGATGATACCCAATTTTAAGGTCCTAGGTCATTGGTTGACCTTCCAGGTCAGGTCAATGACCCAAAGTCGGGAAAATCGGGACCTGTTAGAAAGTCGTAAAGTGTGGCTACTAAGGGGTTTTTCGGGGTGCTGATCACGAATATCGTGTTAGTTTTGATCACAGATGATGTCTTGAAGCATTTAGACCAGGTCGGGTCAGGTCAGGTCAGGTCAACCAGTAGGCGTCGTGACGGGTATTCGTAGTACGTGTCAACCGCCTCTGACAGCTTCGTAACATGTTACGAAGTCACCAAAACTACTTCGTAAATGTTCAAATGGTTGCTAAATTCGAATTCAGCTCCAAAAACTAGCCTAGAAACATGTAAAACTCGAAAAAGTGACCCGAGGTCACCCGAGGTCACCAAAGGTCAATGACCTGACCTGACCTTCAGGTGACCTTGACACACACGGGAGTAACATCAAATCACATGTTGGAACGTTTGAAACCACGAAAAGCTTGCAAACACGCGGCTAGTGCGAGCCGACATACGCGAAATCGCGATTCCGGCCAAACATGGTCTCGGAAAAGAGGTCACAGGTCAAAGGTCATTTGGGTCAGGGTCATGAAATTTTCAGGGTAGGTGTAAAATTGATCAATGCGAGGGTACTGAAAGTTTCGTCGCGATCGGCCGCTTTTTACGCGAGTTATTCGCGAAAAACCATGGGGGGGGTCCATCCGACCCCCCCCCCCCTACACATGCGAGGGTTAACATACTAAAAAAGTGAGTCGATAACAGTGGATATTTTCTGTAATTAATGCAAATACGATGCTATCAAAAATTATGTCTGATTGCTAGAAATAAGAATAACGCCACTCGCCTGCGACAATGCAGATCCAAGCGATGAACTTCTTTCGCGAGACAAAGGCTGCGATGAGATCCGCCCCGAAAGTTGAGCGTTGACTTCATACGATAGTGGGCGCGGCTTGTGTGCCCACACTAACCATTATAGCACAAACCCACTGAATTGAGTTTAGCATAACTTTGTCAGCCTAAAGGTCAATGGACAATATCCTAAACTAACAGACTTTCGCCGTGAACTATTGCGTTGCGTGGCGAGTTTCATGCAGAGAAAATGACAAGAGAATTGCTTTAGAGTGGCGGTACCTACGATGACCATCAAGCCTTGCATGCCAACTAGAGTAGAACCGCTAAAATATCGCGAGGGTGACATTATATGCACGGATATCAGCGCACGATCACGCGCACATTTGTAACCAGGAACAAGTACCGAGACGCATAAAGCGCTGCGCAATCAACCACGGCAATGACACCCATTAGGGCGGTAAATTACACTGGAGTAACCCGCACCGGAAGAGTAGTTCACGCACTGCGGTATAGGGTTACACCTCGTGTTACGGGTCATTGGCCGATCGTTAGTTCGTTGTCCCTCTCGTGATAAACTGTGCTGTCAAGACAAGGTAACGATCCGTATGGGCGATGCAGTGGTCTGAGCACGCACCCCCCAGCAACACTGGAACAGGAGGCAGGAGCGGTGCTCGATGTGGCATACGGAGGTGAAACTTCATGCTAATGATGCTTAGGCTATTGGTTTTTTATTAGAACCATTGATGTTGGTAAATTTATTCTAATTTTTACCCCTACTCTCATATTTACTTTTACATTTTTTGTTTTGTTTTGTTTTTCAGCGCAATGAATGAACCTATTCATATTGTATAATGCATGAACCTGTCTCATATGTCATGTCATATCTTTCATTGTTTGTATGTCTGATGTACTTTATTTCCCGGACTTCACCTATTATAGTGGATAATTCCTCTGTTGGTTATCATGACAAATAAACAAATAAACAAACAAACATGACTTTGATGAGCTTTAAAATGCATGGAATATATATCCGTTGCATCTTGATTTAAACTTACGTAAGGCGCATGCATGAAGGAAGGTTTGCGGCATGAATGATCTGTGGACGAATGAATGCTAGATATCCTCCCGTGCCAAAGGTCATGCAATAATAATCGAAGAAAAATTATCCTTAACTGATCTATAAGCAGTGCTTACCATGAACTAGGGTTTACAGTTATCCCTTTAGTGAAAAAATATATGAAAAGGGTGGTGCTGGATTTAGAGCTGTCACACAACTCGTACAAATTGAAACCAGAGTTCACCGAAATAACCAAAGCAGGCTTGGTGAATTATGTTCCCACTTATTGCAACGCTCTGCATCGAAATCACAGAATGCTGAGATAATTGCAACCGACATTCCACTGACAAGTTTTTAAATTCATCACCTGGTGCTAGTTAGAGCAAAATTGGCAACTTTCACGTGCTTGCTAAATGCAAAATATTTTACGGCTACAAAAAGAAAACATTTTCACATTTTTCCACACACAACCTGTCACTCAAATATCAGTGCTTGGTGGCTGACGCCTGACGGTATGTAAGTGCTAGTGATGTCAATCGGTTACCGAAAATTTCGGTTACCGAAAAGATATGCTGACCGATTCGGTAATCGGTCGGTCAGGCCCCCCAAAAATCGGACACTTTCGGTCACCCTGCCAGTGAAGCCATTTTCAAAAAGAGAAAGTATTCCATTTTTGCCTAGTTAAAATGAAATTTATTGGGATGTTAATGATAAAGAGTTACAAAATTTCCCCCAAAAGCTACAAGAGATGCCACATTTTGGCAACTTCAGTACCCATCCTGATCCCACCCAGCAGGCAGCAGCCACCCATTGTGCAACCACAACTACAAGCAGGCTTATTTTGACTCAGTTGGCCCCACAAATACACACAATTTCGAAACTCAATTCCAGTCTAACTGTTAAGATATCACCTGTAATCAAAGAAGTATTGCCTACAAAAATCATTATACAGTGATCAAAAATGCAAGGACAAAAAGAACTTGAATTACTGAAATGTGTTTCTGAAGACTGGACAGTTAGCACTAAGCACTTAGCAGTGATCACATTTCAATTTACATTTCACGGGTGTTCTACTATTCCACATTCTCCTTAAATATTGCAGGTACCAACCAAATGATTGAAATCTAGATGACCACAACATAAAAATTAAAAACATAGGAATCTTGATAAAAACTACAGAGGGCCATGTCCGCTTTCTGGAATCTTCCACATCATCTCCAAACACAAGGGATTTTGAAACAGATGCGCCATAACAGAGACTTTAAACCAGCTGATTAAGTTGCTGCAAAAAGGTTTTGGATTGTTACATGCTGCATCGTGAATGATTTTATTGATGTAAATGTTCCAACACGATTTTGATTTGAAGTCTAATGAAATCAACATTGTAAGTGTAATTCACTTCAAGGAAATTAGTTTCACTTCAATAATTCAACCAAAAGGGCATATAAATAAATATTAGGTACGTCATCGTCTTACATCCTTTAGTTAGGGAAGAGAGGATCTTAAAAGTCAATCCTTGGTTCTACTTGGGTTCTACTGGGTTCTACTATTGTTTTGCGCCTGTATTAATTTTGTCTGCATATTGTGTTTTCTTGTAAAGATAAGACAAATTGCCAGTTTAATGAATTTTCATTTCATTTTTGGGACGAAATTCAGGCTCAGAGCTACCTAATACCTGCCTTGTCAGCTGGATTTTCAGTGTCAAATTCTTCGTAGAGTGTCTCAGACCACATCTCAAGACTCAAGGCCAGTTTCCAAGCAGTGTTGATGTGTTTTGTGGTGTTTTGATTCTGCCTTTTCTCCTAGGGAATGTTGTCATGAACATACCTATTACCAACCATTGGACTTAAGCTAATTGATCGTGCTTTTGCACCATGAATGAGTATTCTTCCTTACATAGACCACAGCAGATTCTTGACAATTCTAATTAACCAAATCTGTGAAATGCTGAGGTCCATGTGTTCCTAGTTTACCCTTAGCAATGTAACTTCTACCACAAAATGTATTTTGCAGTGGCTAGGAGTTGACTGAATTTGGACTGAAATGCCAGTTCCCATTATTTTCCATCAGAATTTACCAATTATTTTAATTTTGGGGTATTTCGGTCAAATTTCGGTCAAACTTTGGCTTGGGATGTTATCGGTCGGTATTCGGTCGGAAATTTTTCCCAAATTTTGGTTTCGGTCGGTATCGGTCAGACATTTTTTGGAAAATGACACCACTAGTAAGTGCCTCCTCTTCCCCCTCATTGTTGTTGCTCATTCCTCGCTCATTCACCCAAATCTACTCACCGATGACGGTGAGATTGACGCGTGAGTTTCTGGTGGGCGACTGTAGAAAGTCGACTCGACACCGGTACAACTGCTGATCGCTGGCCTTCACCTGGCTGATGACCAGCGCCGCGCCCTTGGAGCCCAGTCGGAAGGTGACCCTGGTCCTGTCGACGGCCGGGTCAGACCAGTGGGACCCGCTGCCGTCAGCGGGGCCGCCGGTCACTGACGAACGGCTGTCGTACCTGTGGGGAGGGGTAGGTCAGTGGGAGAGAGAGAGAGAGAGAGAGAGAGAGAGAGAGAGAGAGAGAGAGAGAGAGAGAGAGAGAGAGAGAGAGAGAGAGAGGGAGAGAGAGAGAGAGAGAGAGAGAGAGAGAGAGAGAGAGAGAGAGAGAGAGAGAGAGAGAGAGAGAGAGAGAGAGAGAGAGAGAGAGAGAGAGAGAGAGAGAGAGAGAGAGAGAGACGTTCTTAGAAAGATAGACTGGACCTGAGGGAAGCGATAGTTCTCTTCATACATGCCTAATAGTTGCATTGTACATCGTGAAATTAAATTGATGCATTAGTGGGTAACCCTATTAGTGGCAGGCTCCTGGCTACCCCTATTAGTGACAGGAGGGCTGTTTACGACCCCCCCCCCCCCCTGATATCTCGAGATCTAACGGGCCGATTTTCAAAATTCAAACGGCATTCGATTTCGCTCAACGTGATCTACATTTCTAAAAAAATAAAAATTAAAAAATGTCAATAGGGGGTAGAGGGGGGTAAAACGGGCAAATTGCAGATACATTTTAGACTGTTTATCACGGCCAGGTTTCTGAACCAATCTTAACGCAACTTTTGCCGATCGATAGAGAATGAACCAGGAATTCACATGGATCCTAAAAATATGCATTTTCAAAAATCATAGGCGGGTACAGATCATTGAGATTGGGGGTACACAAAAAGTATAGTAAGTAAGGTTTTTGTTGGTACTGTTTCTAAAAAGGGTGGTAATGGTCTTGTTATGTTACAATTTTCTTATGAGAGAACGACTACAATTGTATTGGTCATGCATAGGCGGTGTCAGGGCACCTATGTTGGGAGGTAAAACATAACCCCCCCTTTTTGGACGCCTGGATCCGCCTATTATAGCAAAAACGTGTCAAAAGAGGATGCACAATAACTTTGTATATGTTATCACATGATACCTTTCATTCACTGTTCGTAAAACTGGTGCATACAGTTATAATACATCAGCATCGTGATCTTCGCCCAAATGACTCGCTTCACGAATAGGACCCCCCAATTCCCAGTGCTCTGGAGCCGCCCCTGGTAAAGTTATGAACTTGAAATTTTCAGGGAATGTGCCCAATTTAGTTTTAGGAAAAGTCAGAAAATTTCAGCATCGTAGCTTCAGCGGTTTCGGAGATATTGCCGAAAAATATGAGGGGTGGATGAAAACACCCCCCCCCCCTCTGCCACTATACTCTGTTCCGTGAGAGGAGGAGCGATCTGCCGAAGAAACTCCATGCAAGCTTGATATGGAACAGACTATAATAGGGTTAAGAGTGCCACGTTTCAACCGTACATTTTATTCAAAAACATACAAATTTAAAGTTATCCAAGCAAACTTCAATGAAGAATATTCATGTTAATAATCCTGATCTGATCATGTCGAAAATCATATGTAGTTAAGAGCAAACGTGTCCTTACGGTTCGCGGGCATCGTCTGATAAATAAATATATCAAATTCAAATTTTCATCTCGCCCAATGGCTGGCCGACGGAACACTGGCCGCCCACCAAAGGTCAAAGAGACACAGCGAGACATCAGCACAATGGCAGATACATCGTCGGATTCGGACCGTTAGAGGCATGAATGTGAAACTTGTACATACGACGAGACGATTCTTTGGGGCGTTATTTTCCAGTCGGCGCATAAATCGCCGCCGCTGGCATATCCGATTGGGCCCCGGAGACATGTGGCACCATAAACAATTGGCGCCGTCCCGACATTGGGGTCACACACACATGCATACATCTCGCGGAGCTGGCGTCCTTCTTCAAAGCAAAAGTCTCTTGGAATTGGACTGCCGCACAGTTATATGTAAAGCATTGCGAATTGTGGAATAGCATTATTCAACATAATCAAGGCTCTGTGTTGTTTATTTTAGATGGTTTAGTATTTTATTTGTATGATTACCCAATGAGATTAGGCTAAAATCATGCCATGCATTGCAAAGAGATGCAGCACCGTGAGAACAGCCTGGTATAAAGTTTAAAATAAGCTCGAAATAAATTCTGTTACAAAAATGAATTCCTGTCATGAGAATACACTCCGGGCACTGCCCTCTCCATGGGTCACCGATTAGATCTGCCTCGGCCGCCGGCCAGATTAATGATCCTGTTACTTGAGCCCCCGTCTGCAGTGTGCCACCATCTCTGCTGTGTGGCGGCGCCCATTTATACATCCCTCCCTCTGGGCAGTACTCCACTCACGTGTAGATGGGCGTACCGCCGGTACCGTGGTACCACAGTACCAGCCGCAGACGGTCCGACCGGGACGGGGGTGTGACGTCACAGGGCAGCTCAGCTGACTGGCCGGCCACCGCGTACTCTTGGGTCAGCTGACCTGAGGACACGCAGAAATTCGGTGATGTTATTGGCTCCAGCATGCAACGTGTTAGTTCTTGCTGACGTGTTAGCATGCTGACATCGCACTCCATGTGCGTCAAATAACACATGATGCAAAAAATAAACCTATCTTTAAGACGTCAGTGAGTGAGGTATTTTACCGTCTCTCAAGGTTAGCCATGGGCCATACTAGTTTTTCTTTATTACAGTTTCACCTTAGAGCGGGAGGCGAAGGCGATAATATTTTATCACCGTAAGCACATGCGTTGCATGATGTGTCATTTTGGAGGCGTGAATAGAATGCGTTCATTTATCAGTATCAGTATCGAACTGAAGACGCTAGGACGGTGGCGTGACCTCTTTTCTGATAAGAAATGACGATATCAGACGATGGAGGTGGAAGCTCGATGCTTGCATTCAAAGGCCTAAAACACCTTAGGTAGAAAGCCGCGCAGTAATGCAGCATAATCCAAAATCCAAAAATCAAGAAGTAAGCTGCTGCGAAAATATTTTACCTTCCTACCAGACTAAGCAGATTAGAAAAACTTCACTGCATCAGCCAGTTCCTATTTATTCGCCGCCATATTAGTTTTACAGATCGGGTTTGATTTCACGGGAGTCGCCAGGCGACTCGATGACGAGTTTGCAGCAAGTTGGTCCCACCGGCTAATTGGTGAGCTGGTGGTAAACAGCCGCGCCGGGTAAGGTAAGTCCTCAGCTATCGGAGAACCAGTCTCAAACAGGGAGGGATAGAGACGCGCTATTGATTTCACCATTATTTGTGGATCAACGGCATCGAATGCTGCCATTGACCGTATACATAGCAAGCGCTCACTTCTGCGATAATTGTACCAGATAACACGTGAGATGATGTTTTTCGTACTCCAGCGTAGATGGGTAGCCATACGGCTTCCACGGTAGACAGTGATGACATCAGTCATCTTTTGCAAGCTCGTTAAAGAAGCTCTCAGTCCCAGCGGATAAAAACAACACCTAAGAATTACCAGATAACACGTTTTTACCATACCGTTTTTACCATCGGCACACTTTTGGCCATGTTGTAAGGCAAGAGAACTTCGCAATCAGCTGTTTCCTGCATATTGGACATAAATAAGCAGCTGGAAGCAGCACAAATGTCTCTTAGCCAGAAAATCTGCTGCTGATTCAGCATAACGTCTAATTAACCCAGCTAGAATGTCCTGCAGTGTTCATTTGAAAATGATGTCCTCAACTCTCAAGGATGGGCTGTGGAATAGCTAGTTAGATTCGCCAGCTGTTGAGTCGATAAATACTGAAAATCAGGCGGCCACAGCAGTAGTTTTCAACATAAGTATGTACTATGTAGCATAATTGTGCATGCTTTATTTCATGTATGTACGTCAAATAGTGTACGGTTGTACATACGTATATAGTTAAATGCATACAGCACAACATACGACTGATTGTGGTCCATGTTCTGTGATATTCAGGTCAACACTGATCATCTGTTTGACCTCTCTGCAGGTTCTATTTATTGCTTTGGCTGCTTTCCATTTATTCGTTGCTCGCGTCGTTTCTACTTACCAGCGTTTTGACGTCCGTATAGACCTGGGAATGAACAGAATGAAGTGAGCTACGACAAACAAACGTACCATTTATAAAGTCATCTCAGAAAGCAATGTTTTAGCTGGCATTGATAGCCGGCAGGATAGTCGGCAGGGTACGTCAAGGCAGTAGTACAAGATGTGACAAGCACAGCCTGCTCGATGAGTTTCACTGAGATTAAAAAAAGAACACTTCATGGACATGGTGCTCAACTGTATGATGTGTATCAAAACCAGCAGTACTATCACTCAGTACAGTATCACTCCAATAGCAGCAGCATCACCCAGTTTCATGTAAGTACCAATGATGCATGTCTGTTGCTCACTGCTCAGTGTTCAGCACAGGCCGGCCGCATTCACAGCATGGTGCCTTGCGGTACAGTCTAAGTACGCAGGGTGCACCGCGGCGCAGTCTAACTATTCAGGGTGCATTGCGGTGCGGTATACCAACACTACCAGCCAGCCGCCATGTCCTGTGTTCCTGGTCATAAATAAATAACTTCTAAGCATCAAAACATGTGCAATGGCGATGACTTTATCATTGGACAACTGTGGTGTTACAATGAGGCCGCTGGCGGCAATACACAGCAATGAAATCTGGATAGAAAAAAAATGCAATCTCCTGTAAGCAGAAACTACTAATAAAGAATAAACGATAAAAGTATGTTACTTACGAACTAAAATCCCATAAGCCCCGTACAACGATTAGAGAAAGAGACAGCTTAGGGCGTCACAAAGTTTATTTTCAGATCTAAGAGAGTTTCACAACAAAACCCAGACTCAGGCAGCTTTCCAGCTGAGAGGAAACATTCATTCTTGAAGTTTTTTTTTAATCGCCCAGAAGTCAAATGAGTTGTTCTTTTGTTTGTCAATTTCGCATGGAAATTCGCCAGAAACCGTCACAATGATCGTCAGGCGTCAATCATATCATTGTTGTCTTTTCAGTATAATATTCACATCTGGATCAACTTGATAAATACGACAAAAGCACAAAGATAAGTGCGTTCAAAGTTTGATGCATATGTTTTAGTATGTTGCATTTAAAGTTGTCATGCATGACTGCAATTCTCTAAAAAATTCATACTTATATACACGAACTACTTTGCTCAATCATGCTCGCGAAAAAGAAAATCACACCTAAATTGTTTTCATGAGGGACTTTGATATCATCAACGCCAGTTTTTAGCATCAACGTCAACGTAAAATAGTCATCAGGCCATACAGACTAAACGGAAAATCATGATTTACTATTCACCGCGGTACACATATACACATTACATATTATCTTGTCCACCACTTAGACAAGGTGTTGTTATGACATTGCGGCATTTGTTACAAAGTGCAAAGGCTTGGTCACGTTTTATCAGATATATCTGATGGTATGCTGCATAGTCACGACTAACTATGCGGTCTAATCTGCCAAGTCTTGTGACTTTAATCTAGCTTCGTCCCACTTTGTCTCTGCTCACGCAATCACGCCTCGTGTCGTCTATGTAATCTCGTATTGCGTTATTCCTTACCCACGTCTCATCCCTCCTCGTCCCAGCGCAGCCCGTCTCGTCTTGTCTCGTCCCGCATACAATCCTTTCAGCAGTCCTGTCGCCTCGGACGTGCCTCCGCCTGCGGCCTCTGCATATCTCAACTTTGACCGTAGGTCACCGGGCCCGCTAATGCCCTCGGCAGTGAGCTGGGCGCCTGAAAGGCGGCGCCGCGCCCCTATCTCGAACTGCACCGCCCCCGGGAAGTCAGCTCGTTCATCGCGTTTCAACGCCGCAGCCAAATTGGATGATGGAACTGTGCCGCGAGCCGGCCGAGCCCCGGCTCAATCCCGCTCAAATCTGCAGAAGAGCGCAATTCTGACAGTTGACTCGGCTTTTAAGCCAGACAAACGCTCAATCCGGGCCGACTCTCGAAGCGGGGGTGGCGTCAAATCCAAACAGCGGCGGTCTATTCAAACAGGTGGCGGCGCTCTATTCAAACCGGTGCCGCGCCCGTAACTGGGCGCCGCAGACCTCACGATTGCGTCGACTGTTCGCGGCGCTGCTACTGTGAATTGACGCTGAATAAATGCCTACAGATGAGCGAGCGCCCACATAGAATATTGTGGGTATGCGTGATGGAAGGGCCATATCCTTACAGTGAAAGTTTTCGAACTGATGACGATGATGATGGACTGATTTAAGCTTGTTTTGCTTGTGAACTTCCTAATACTTCTTCAAAGGTCTGTCAAACACTTTCTGCTCAATGGTTATGAATAAATATATAGACCTGTTCCAGTTCATTATAGCCATGCGTGGTACCGAGAACCTACACAACATTCCCATTCGCAGCCCCTTCACCTGGGCACAAATTGTGGTGTCAACTTGAGCTTTTTTTTGATGATTTGGTACACTGTCTGCGCCTCATCAACGTCGTCAGGCTGCAACATGGCCTCATTCAACAGCACACAGGCTCGTCTGCGGACATTGATCGGTGCCATTAACGTCGAGTTGGTTTGTCTCGTGGTGAACTATCGGTCGGGGAGCTGTTACGGGGCCGCTGCTCGCGGGCGCCGTGATCCAGGAGGCATCCGTCAGCGATCGATAGAATTAAATCATCTGCTGATGGACGTATCTACACTATCGGCCGAGAGATTCACACCATCGCGATGGTGTGAACTGGCATCTGCGACGGTCGTCCGCGGCCATCCATCGGGTCGTCTTGCCCAGGAGCTGGAGGTGCCAGGATCGCCACTGGAACAGATTCGAGAAGCCAGACTGCATGTTTGTCGAGCATCTTCGCGAAGATCCGTCGAACTCTTGGAGTAGTGATATCAATTACGGAAAATCGGAATACCGATACCAAACCAAATACCAACCAAAACCATGGGAAAATACCGAAACCAAACCAACTTGGGAAACTGAGGAAAATACCAACTTTTCCCCGATTTCTTAGCTTCTTATACATTAGTGAGGGCTTATGATACCAACAAAATACCAAACACATTACGATTGAAATACCAAATACCAATTTGGTATCGGTTTGGTATCGGTATACCAAAAAGTTGTTATCCGATTGACATCTCTATCCTGGAGCATCGCAGCGTCGATGCATCCTCTTCCGGTGATCAAGAACGACGTCCCGGATGACAGATCGGTCAGGCACACGTCCAGGAGGAACCGAAAGACACAAGAACTCGACACCAGCTTGCAATGCCTCGTCCGACATCAGGGGACCGGCTCCCAGCATCGCCTCCAGAAGCTCCCGACGGGTGGGGGACGTCATCTCATTGAGTGGATCTGAAACGGGAAAATCTAATTTACTGCTAAAGTAGCAAAAAGTAGCAAAACCTTTTCCTACCAAGTGAAGAGTGATGTCGTAGGTATCACATGATATGGGTTTGATTTTGTACTTTGCTGTCCTTCTGTACGATTTCATCCGATGAACAAACAACAAGCGACCGCACGACCACTGTGATTCCAACCAAAGGGAATTCTCCCAGTATTGGCTCAAAAGGGGAAACGACCACTTGGTTGGGAAGTTGCCATCCTTGGGTGACTGGAGGTACCACAAAAACTTGGAGACACGAACGTTCACTGGTGAGCACACGAGCACAACTCGTCACTTGCTGAGAAGCGGCACAAAGAGGGGAAAACCCTCACTTTTAAACGCGCACTGCTCCTGATCAGAGGGCTCGGGAACCAAACTAAAAGCATATCTCGGTTCCCCAGGAACATAACAAAAGAAAAATAACCCTGGAATAAGTAAATTCGAAAACAGCAAATATTATTTTTGATCGGGTCTTACGTGAATCTGGACCAGCGTGTGCATCGGTCGATAAATTTACGCCATCGGCCGGTAGGTGTGTGTTGTCAATCGTCAGATATACTTCATATAGACGAATAGTTATACGCTGCACCAAAACATCGCGTGGATCGTATCGTTCCTGGAATGGCAATAATAAACCAGCTTCTTGCGTCATATAAGCTGGACGCATGGATAAGAAGGTAATGGGAGGTTCAGAACTTCCGACAGACAAAAAAGAAATTACCGAGCGAACGAACTACTTCTGACAGACCATAGCTTCTCCCATCGGTACCTCAGCAGAATCAAATTACCAGATTAGTATGAGAGCTGCGACCTTCAACATCAAAGTTGGCGTTACAAAAGATGGAGTCAACTCCCGAAAAGCACTTAGCCTTCGCCTTCATACCTAAAAGCTGTGTCGTGGGCTCTTTCAACCGATCGATTGGCAACTGTTGTGTTTGTGTATAGGCCCCCCCGAGGCCCCATACTTGGACCGCCTCTGCGGCCCCACTGGGCCCGGTGCCTGTGAGCGCCCCTGCCGGCGCCAGCTGACCGTGCGCGCCAAGCGGCGTGACTGGCGCACGGGACGTGGGCTGGCGCTCGCCATACTTGTTTACGTTTTCGTGTATCTCTTTCGGCTTAACGTTTCGCAGCAAATAAATCGCTTTAATCCGTTTATATATTTCCATTTCGAACCGATAAACGACAACTAAACATGGCGCGGTCGGTTAGTGGTTATGTGTGCGGATTTTAAAGTACAGTAAACAGTAATACGTGATGAGTGACATTGATAAGCTGACCCAGCTGCTCCTGCAGCAGGCCGAGCTGTCGGCGCAGCGCGAGGAGCGTCTCGGTCAGCTCGTGGAACGGCTAGTCGCTGATCGACAGCCGCCTGCTCTTGTCGCTGGGGACGATGCACTTCCGGCGACCCGGCCCACGGCGGCCGCCCCGCCCGTGCGACTGCCGGCTGCCGCGACACCGGCGCCGCATCTGTCATCATCTACTTCGCTGCGTGACTTCGCCGTTTGGAGGGAGAAGCTGGATGGCTATATGCTTCTCACTGGCGCGTCATCACTACCCGTTACTGCCCAGCGAGCCGCTCTCCTAAGCCTCCTCGACGAGGACTGGCACCGGGTGCTGCGTTACGGCCTCAGCGTCACGGACGATTCTCCCCTCTCCGAGGTGGTGGACGCAATGGAGAGCCACCTCCGAAAACAACGCAGTGTCCTGGTGGACCGTCGAGCCTTCTACGCCCGGGTACAGGAGGAGGGCGAAAACTTTGATGAGTTTTTGTGCGATACGAAGGAACTCGCAGCGTTTTGTGACTTTTGCACGCATTGTTACGACTCACGTTTGCGTGATAAGATCGTGTGCGGCCTGCGAGATGAAGAAACAGTGAAACGGCTGTTGGAGGATCCAGAACTCGACCTCAAGAAAGCCGTAGACATCTGTCGTGCGTCGGAAAACGCCCGCGCTACCTGCTCTGACCTCCGCGCGCCGAACGCATCGCTGAACCGGCTGTCAGCGTACCGCCGGTCAAAGTCGCGTGATGCGCGCCCCGCGGCCCAACCCGGCGGGCGTTCCGCGGGTGCAGCTGGCGTGCGCCGCCCCCTGGCGCGCGATGCGCGCCCCGCGGCCCAACCTGGCGGGCGCTCCGCGGGCGCGGCCGGCGCGCGCTGCTGCCGCTGCGGGCGGGCCGCCCACGCAGATCCGGCGGCGTGCCGCGCCACTAGCGCCACCTGTAACTCGTGCGGCCAGCGCGGCCACTTTGCAGTGGTATGTGTCCAGGTGGCGCGCGAGAGCACCGTTGCCCCCGTCGAGCACGCAGCACCAGAGCCGCACATCGGCCGTCTAATACGAGACGTCTATGTACACGGCGTCTCTACACGGCCGACACCTCCCGTGTCTGTTCGACTGTCTACCGCAGCTGGTGTGTTCACCATGGCGGCCCGGGCCGACTCCGGTGCCGAGGCGACAGTCATCGGAGAAGACAGCCTGTCTTCTATCTGCGTGGAACCAGCGCAGTTGGAGCCCTGTATCGGCCAGCCCTTCTCAGCAGTGGGGAGACACCCGCTCACCTGTATCGGGTCGTTCCAGGCTGCTCTGGAGCTGGGCGACCGATCGACCACCGCCGCCGTGTTCGTCATCAAGGAGATGACTGGCCTGCTACTCAGCTGGTTCGACTGTGTGGCGCTGGGGATTCTGCCGAGGGATTTTCCGGCACAGATCCGGTCTGTCGAGGACGCACCGCGCCCCACTGATGACGTCACACCCTCTGATGACGTCACACCGTCTGCACTGCCGGCCGCTGCCGGCTCTGCTCGATGCGCCAGCGACCGCCCTACCCCGTGTGAGACGCCGCGTGACAGGCTCTGTCCGGCCACCGGGGCCGAGACGGGCGGGCCGGCGCCGCCGGCCGATGGACCCAGCCCGGCCGCCGGCCTCGGCGGCCCGCTGCCGGCCTGGAACAGCGACTCAGACCCACCGGAGGCGGTCCGGGCCGCTCATGCCGCCGCTCTGGTGCAGTGTTTCCCGCGCGTGTTCGGGCAAGATTCGACTCTCCGAGTCATGGACGGCGGCCCGATGAAGATCGAACTCCGGCCCGACGCGAGTCCGACGTCGGTCACCGCCGCGAGACCGATTCCCTTCGCCTGGCGGGCGGAGGTGAAGGCGCAGCTGGACGACCTGCTGAACCGCGGCATCATCGTACCCGTGGACTACCCGACGGAATGGTGTCATCCCATTTCGTGCGTGCCGAAGAACCCGTCCGGGTTTCGACTCTGCGTGGACCTGACGGGACTCAATCGGTACGTGAATCGACCCACGTACCCCTGCCGGTCTCCTCACGATGCCGTGACGAGTCTGCCCGCCGGGCACCGATGGATGTCGACTCTGGACGCCAAGATGGGCTACTTCCAGGTGCCGCTCGCTGAGTCAAGTCAGGACCTCACCTGCTTCATCACGCCGTGGGGCAGGTTCAAGTTCGTCCGCTGTCCGATGGGATGTAGTGCGTCTGGAGACGAGTACAACCGGCGCGGCGATGCAGCGCTCGGCGACATCCCAAACTGTGTCAAAATTGTTGATGACATCCTGGCCGTGGCACAGACGTACCGGCAGCACCTGCAGCAGGTGATCGAAGTCCTCCGGCGCTGTGACGACCGAGGAATCACGCTGAACCCGCAGAAGTTCAAGTTCGCCCAGAATGAGGTCAAATTCTGCGGCTACAAGATCACACCGGCCGGCTACACCACCGACAATGAGAAGGCCCGCGCCATCGCTGATTTTCCGAGACCGGAAAACGTCACCGACCTGCGGTCTTTCATGGGTCTGGTGAATCAGCTGAGCGGCCTCACGCCGGAGCTGGCAGGCTCGACTCAGACCTTCAGAGACCTCCTCAAGTCGCGCCGGGTCTGGCGCTGGACTGAGCAGCACGAGGCAGCGTTTCTGCACACGAAGATTGTGCTGTCGTCACCGCCGGTGATGGCATTCTTCGACCCGCAGCTGCCGACCGTGCTACAGACTGACGCTGCTAAAACCCGAGGGCTGGGTTTTGCACTGCTCCAGAAGCACGGCGAGGACTGGCGTGTGGTCCAGTATGGCTCACGGTTCCTGACAGATACCGAGAGTCGGTATGCCGTCATCGAGGTGGAGCTGGCTGCTGTACTCTGGGCCTGCAAGAAGTGTCATGTCTACCTGGCTGGCATGCCGCACTTCGACCTGGTGGTCGACCACCGGCCGCTGGTGACCATCCTGAACTACAAGCAGCTCAACTCGATCGACAACCCGCGTCTGCAGAGGATGAGAGAGAAGTTGTCGGCCTACAGCTTCACCACCAGCTGGCAGAAGGGTTCGAGTCACGTGATCCCAGACGCGCTCTCACGAGCGCCCACCAGCGACCCCGCCGCCGACGACGACGGAGAAGTGGACGCAGCGGACGACCCGCTACACGCCTGCGTCATTGCCGCGCTGCAGGCCTCCGATCGGTCGGAAGACGGCGTCCAGCTGGCCCCGCTGATCGACTCAGCACTCGAGAGAGTCCGCGCCGCCGCGGAGCGCGACCCCGAGCACCGGGCTCTCAGCGAGGTGATTCTCGCCGGATTCCCAGAGAACCGGCACGAGGCGCCCCCGGCAGTGCGAGCTTACTGGGGAGTGCGCCATCAGCTCGCCATCGACGACGGGCTGGTGGTATATGGCGCTCGGCTGGTCGTCCCGTCCGCCCTCCGGCGCGGTGTGCTGGAGAAGCTCCATGAATCACACCAGGGCGTCGACCGCACCAAGCGCCGTGCCCGGCTCAGTGTGTACTGGCCGGGCATAGACAAACAGATCGCTGACACCGTCGCCGCCTGCGCTCAGTGCCGTCAGCGCCTGCCCAGTCACGCTCGGGAGCCGATGTGGCGGGAAGACGGCGCCCCGACGCGCGTCTTCGAATCAGTCTCGGCCGACTACTTCTCCGCTGGAGGACACACGTACCTGGTGTACGTGGACCGGCTGTCCGGGTGGCCGTATGTCACTGTGTGTCCCCGCACGGCCTCGGCGGACCACCTGATGCGGCAGCTCCGACTGATGTTCTCGCAGACGGGCGTCCCGACCGTGTTCCGGTCAGACGGCGGACCCCAGTTTGCATCGGGCACGCTCCGCCGGTTCCTCCAGCGCTGGGACGTACGACATGAGATGTCATCACCGCACTACCCGCGCTCTAACGGGCACGCGGAGGCCTGCGTGAAGACAGCAAAGAAGCTGGTGCTGGCTGCGTCTTCGTCGGGCCAACTGGACCAGGACCAACTGGACCGAAGTCTGCTCGAACTCCGTAACACGCCCCGAGCCGACGGGCGGTCGCCGGCACAGGTGCTCTTTGGTCACCCGCTGCGCTCCGGTGTTCCCACGCACCACCGCGCCTTCGCTCCGGAGTGGCAGCGGGCGGCCGCTGTCTGCGAGGAAAAGGCTGCCGAGCTCCAGGAGCAGGCCGTCAGGTGCTATAACAAGAGCACGCGCCGGCTGCCAGCGCTGAAGCTCGGCAGCCGCGTCGACATTCAAGACCCCACCACCGGCCGATGGAACCGGATTGGAGTGATCGTGGGCGTCGGTCAGAGGCGCACGTACCTCGTCAAGACGGCCAGCGGCAGGGTCCTGTGGCGGAACCGCCGCTACCTCCGCCCGTACCGGCCGCTTCTGACGGAGCCCACCCCGCCTGTGGCTCCGTCCGCCCCGCGCCCGCCCGCTGCGGGTGCGCCCCAGCCGCCGCCGCCGCCGCCGCCGCTGCCAGAGCGCACCGCTGTCGCCGCCGAGCGGGTAGTCCGACCCGCCGCTGGTGCGCCTGTGTGCCACTCGCCGCCGGTGTGGTCACCCGAGGTGGAGACGGCCGCCGCCGCCGCTCTCCCGCGTCGTTCTCAACGGCAGCGCCGCGGCCCTGGTCGGCTCCAAGTTCGTTGGGGTGCGACCTCGTATGAGGAGTGAGACAACGTCGTGCAGTGTTGTGTTTTTGGTGTTTTCACGACTGTTGTCTCGAGGGGGAGATGTTGTGTTTGTGTATAGGCCCCCCCGAGGCCCCATACTTGGACCGCCTCTGCGGCCCCACTGGGCCCGGTGCCTGTGAGCGCCCCTGCCGGCGCCAGCTGACCGTGCGCGCCAAGCGGCGTGACTGGCGCACGGGACGTGGGCTGGCGCTCGCCATACTTGTTTACGTTTTCGTGTATCTCTTTCGGCTTAACGTTTCGCAGCAAATAAATCGCTTTAATCCGTTTATATATTTCCATTTCGAACCGATAAACGACAACTAAACAGGCAACAACCATTATACGATATATAACGTATTGATAGAGCTATACTTTTCGTTCATTATGCTCATGGGTATCTTATATATCAATATCTATGAGTGTGCTGGCAAATAGGAATCCAAACTTGCGCCGGAAACGCGACTTCTTTGAGTGCAGGTCGCAGGACATTACTTTATTGGAGTGCATTCCCACACTCTCTGGAGCCTTTATCGTTTCCGTTGTCGATGCGCTCCCTCCCTCGTTACTGGTCGACGGTCGGACCCCACTGCAGAGCCAGAGATGGACTGTCAGAAAATGAGATGGCTTCCAGAAAACGATGCCATTTCCTTAAATGAATAGCAGCTGAAATTGGCTCCTTTGGACTGTCAATTATGCAAAGACCAAAGTCACTGACCACTGACCAGTGCATTTGAAATGTGTTTTCAAAAGTGGAGAATCAATTGATACCTTTTCAGTACATACGGTCATGACAGGTCAGTGCAGGTCAGCACAGGTCAGCTCTGGACGGTTGCGGGTCACCTACAGGTCAGTCAGGTCAGTACGGATCAGCACAGGTCAGTGCAGGTCAGCTGTACCCCGCTGTGGGTCCCGTACAGGTCAGGCCGACGATCGATGCTGGTCCCGTCAGTCTGAGTTTCGTTTGCATAACGCCGCAGCGGGCCAGCTCTCGTCCCGCCCGTTCCTGCCAGTGGCCGAGATTCATGGGGAGGGGTAGGGACGGGGTCCACCACAAAGGCAGGCCGCATGGACTCTGCCAGCGCTGGCGTTTGCCTTACATGATAATGTTTTTGATTACGTTTGCTATACTCATGTATGATTGATCGTGATTTTCATATTAATTATAATTGTGATTTGTGAATGACAAGCCTCATGATAAATTCTCAAGTCAATGAGTGGACGAGTAAGTACACAAGTCGTTTACTGCCCCTAATTATGAATCGCTTCACGAGTCATGCTTGCAAAGAGCTTAATTGTCAGGCACACTGAGAAAACAGTGTCCCGATTTTCGGGCTCAGAGACCAGTTTTCGGGCTAATGTACCATATTCAAAACAGACAGCACATTTCGAGAATACTTTCTGAGCTAGCGCCACATGGGCTCATACGATCCCTTAAATCGGTATCATTGATCGCAGAAACAGAGCTCAGTCAGTACCCATTATCGGTGTCAAGCTCTAAAACTAGTCTCACTATGATACCAGTTTTCAGCCTGATCCCCATTTTCGAGCTCACCTGATTCCAGTTTGAGGGCTCGAATTGTGTGGTGAAGCCAATATTAGGGCTCACGTCATCGCGCTTTTCGGGGCTTTGGTAAAAGCTGGATTGCGTCAGCTGGCTGGCCAGCTGGCGACGCACGAAAGGTATTTAATTTTAGATATACCTAAGCGCGGTAGTAGGATGGACATAAATATTTCAAATGGCTTTAAATGAAAAATTGATTGGTAAATATTCATTCTTTTATATCTAGCATTGATATGTAAGAAGCTCTGCTAGCGCCACCATACGGCGCCAGCTGGCAAAAAATCCAGTTAATACCAGAGCCCGCTTTTCGTCCGATGCAGCCCCTCCTCCCCCCCCCCCCCTCCCCCGTGTCCAGCAGCTGCGAATAAGACGAAGCCGCGGACAAACTTTTTTTTTTTGCTCGGCCAGCCTAGCGCCAGTCTCGAGCGGTGGGACAGTTAACCGGCAATTTTGGCCGGGATGCAAAAGTTACGTTAAACCGGTTTATGTTAACCCGGGAGCAAATAACAACGTGGGAGCCTATCTTAGGTGTGGCAAAGCTAACGGATTACTTACTTGTTGCCGAGGTGCCCAAAGAAGGTACTGGAACCGAAAACACAACATTGGTTCATGTATTTATTAACATTCATACACACAGTCATATACTTGTGCAAGGTGTCAGTGTTCGGTTGTGGGGTGTAATAGCCAGGGAAAAAGTTCTATGAACTGAAAAACCCGGCGCCTATTACTTCGCAACATGGTTGTGTATTCAACATGAACTGCAAGGAGTGCAGACGACATTGCCTGTGCTAACTTAACGTCTCACGGGCAGCGCCGCGCTCTGACACCTTGGTCCCAGAAGCGGCGGCGTTTCTGACCGCAAATCGCCGGAGAGCCGGTCGACGCCGTTGAGGGGACTGAGCAGGCCGCTGCCAGCTCCACCTTCACGTCCGCGCGGCGCAGCTCGGTGTGCGGCGGCGGCTCATCGCGCGGGCCGCACCCGTCCGTCCGCTGCACGAGCCGCTTTTCGATCCGACAGCGCAACACCGGCACGCCATTGTGCTGGCTGAGCGGCGGCAGCGGCACGTAGGCAACAAAACAGTAGAAATCGATGGGCCTGGATCGGCGTTGCCAGCAACGCCGGCAGCGGCGCGGCGGGAGGCGCCAGTGCCGCCGTCGGGGACGTGTGCCCTTCGCTGCGCTCATTCGAGTTGGCCGGCCGGCCGCGCGGCGTAGTCCTTTTGACACGGTGCGAGAAGAGCCGGATGAAGGTGGACTTTTTATTGGCGTTGCTGGTGCTCACGCCGCCGGCGTCCAGTTTGGGCGGCAAGTCCGAGTACCAGGAGTCGGACAAGTCCCGCGCGAACGCCGCCAGCCGGTCGTCGTCACTGCTGGCGGCGGCCCGCCGACGGCGCTGCCTCAGAATCGGACGAGTCGGTGGTACTGAGCACCTCGCGGGACGGGTAGCTGGGAGTGGGCCGGCCGCGGCCCCTGCCAGGCCGCGCCACCTTCACCGGCGCAGCCGCCTTCAAACTGCCCTTGCTGGGCGGCGGGTTGGTCGGCGGAGGCGGCAGCGGTGCCTCGACGTCAGTCCGAGTCGCTGTCACTGGGCGGCCGCCGCGGAGACGGCTTCTGTTTGACCCGCAGCCGGCCTGGGCCGGCTCGGCGCCCTCGGCCGGCGGCGCGCGCCGTTTCGAGCGTTTCACCTTTTCACTGTTACTCTCGCCTGGTCCTCAGCGTCGAGCGGCTCGGCGCTGTTCGGTTTCATGTGGCCCATGCTGCTGGGAAACTCGGGTGGGGACAGCTTTCTGACTGGAGTGCCGTCGAAGATGGAGGAGACGGGGGTGCTCGCAGAGTCCTTGCCCAATGCCCATGATAGAGCCGAGGCTCCACTGGACGCCCAGCTTAATCGGGCTATCGCCGCCCTCCTTCTATGGTGGATTCTTCGGCCCCCTACAGCCACGGGCCATCATATACTCCCAGATGGCGGCACCTAGGGGATGAGGGGGGGGGTGTCTGGGCCACTTGTCCACCTCGTGGCGTCGCCAGCGACGCCTGCGAGTCGGAGCAAATGATTATGGGGTCTTCCTCGAAGGACGGGTGCTTCAGGAGATGTTGCTTTGCCGTTTTGGGCGCCACCATCTCAGATCGGTAAATGGAGCAAATCCTCCCCGCCGCCTCCCGCAGTACCAATGTTGTACTGTCTGGGTGCTCGGTGAGGACCCCAGCGCCGCCTTCCTATTACTCCCCCGGTCGCAGACCCGTCGACCCAGGCCCACGTCGCACGCTGGGGGAGCGCTCCCAGTCACGCCTCCGCAGCACTCCTTCTCGCTGTCGCGGACGCCCCGATCGGCAGCAGGTCCAGGTGGACCGTGACGCCGTCTGTTGGCGTCTACGGGGGCAGTCTCGTGGATAAGCGCGCCTCGGCGGGCAGCGCCACTCCAGTGGTCCCACACCGCTCCCCCGCGCTCTCTCCAGCCGGTCACTGACTTCAGTCACGGTTGGGGGGGGGCTTCCGCCACGACGCGGCGGGTCCTCCGACGGGAGGGAGAGCGCCTTCGCCAGTAGGCGCGATGCCAGCGCATCCCTCCTCATCTCTCCATCGGCACGACGCCCGCCTCGGCCCTCACGGCGAGTCTTGGAGCATGGAAATCGGGCAGCCAGTGATGACTCATGCCACCATCAGCATCTCCGCCTCCAGGACGCCAAGATGTGTGGCCGCAGCCGCAGGCAGCCACGCCGACCCCGCTGCCCGCATGCCCAAGTAGTCTCGAATCGCTGACACCTCTCCTGAAACAAGAGTGGTGTCGTAAACTTAAACCCCTTGCTGGAGCCCGCCAGCCGCGACAACACCGCCACACCAATTTTTGTGACCCCGGAACTTCCGTCCCGAGCCTTATTTCACGGCACGATGCTACAGTGCGCTACACGTATTGTGGTATTCAGCTTCCATGGAAACATCAACTAATTTGGACGCTCAAACATGGGAGTCAGGAGTGGTTAAGGCCCAGAGCGTTCTGTCTGGTTTATAAAACCTTGGCCAGCAGATGTAAACGTGCTTTTTGTATAAGTGGCTTAATTTTGACGCAAAAGGGCACTAACCTTCGGCGCAAATAATGCAGAAATTTCAGCGCAAATTGCAAAATAGCTTGCGCCGAACTTCGGCGCATGACGGCTTCACGGGCGTCCGGCGTACCATATGGATTAGAGTTGCAAAATTTCCCTACCGCACTACCGGCATGCCGGTAATTTTTCACTACCGCAGGTTTTTTCGTGGTATTTGGCATGTCCTGCCGGTGGCATGCCGGTATTTTTGATTTTGCATTATGATATTTGCATAATTTGATTAGATTATGTGATTAAGAACGCTTGTTGTGGTAAATGTGATTGCTGCTCACTGTGCAGTCTTCAGAAACACATTTCAGTAATTCAAGTTCTTTTTGACCTTGCTTTTTTGATGAATGTGTTAATGCTCTTTGTAGGCAATACCTCTTTGATTACATGTGATATTTTAACAGCTGTAAACTGGAAATGAGTTTCAAAATTGTGGTATTTGTGGGGCCAACTCAGCCAAAATCAGGCTGCTGGAGTTTTGGTTGGACAATGGGTGGCTGCTGGGTGGGGCGGTTACTGAAATTGCCAAAATGTGGCATCTCATGTAGGGGTAAGCCAGAATCAAGAATGCAGGTTTTTTAGTATGCCGGTAATTTGGCGGTGTTTTTGCTTGGGGCGTGGTAGCATGCCGGTATCCCAGAAAATTTTTGTGGGGCGGGGCGGTGCCGGTAGCAGCCCATTGGGAAAACTTTGCAACTCTAAATTATGGATGTTTTCCAGTTTGGGCTGCAGGTTTTAGCTCTAGGTTTTAGACTGTAGGTTTTGGGTTGGGTTGGGCTGGGCTGGGCTGGGCTGGGCTGGGCTGGGTTGGGCTGGGCTGGGCTGGTTGGGGTGGTTGGGTTGGGTTGGATTAGGTTAGGTAAGTTTAGGTTAGTTTAGTTTAGGATAGATATGAATACCTATTTTTTGTAAGTTGAATTATTTTTTTTCATTTTGTAGCATCATATGCCTTCCATCTTTGAACTGCCATATTCAAGCACCAGAATAAGTACGGACTTGAACCTTTTCCAGTCTGGATGCCTGTATGGAAGTTGTGCAAAATCATGCAGTTGAAGGTATTGTAACCACAAATGACTCAAGTCTCAACTTGTCCATAATTGGTTATCTTGATGTATACTTGTAGACCCTTCCTCTTACTTGGCACACAGGCATGGTGTCACAGTGTTCTAAAATTGGATTTCAATTGGGTGTCCCAATAAAAAAAACTGAAGACAAAATGAGATAGATTTAGTCTTTCCGCAAAACTGCATAATACCATTTTTACCTCAGATTTTGTCAGAACCTTCAAAGGATCTGAAATGAAATGATGTAGAGTAGATGCATCAATTGTCAAGTCATGCGTAACCTGGCAGCTGGCTGTTGAATCAAACTTTTGACATATTTTTTTTTGCAAAGATGAAATAAAGCCACTTGTCATATTTTTAGGATGAAAATATTTTCCCCATCATGTGTGGTTATTCACCTAAAATTCTGAAACGTGGAACACTGTCATACCAGCATTCCATCATGTCAACCAGCATTCCGCAGCATGTTAGCAGAAGCAGCAGCATGTTATAAGTATATGAAAGATCCAAATAGGTTGTAGGTTGGTAGGTATTGGTACTAAGTTTAACTTAATAGGTTAGTAGGCAAGGTTAGGATTAATTTTAGTTGAGCATCAAGATAACCATTACGAACAAGTAACAAAATCCTTACCTACCCTTGAAAGTATTGCTTCAATCACATCATCACGAAGAACCAGACAAAAATTTTGCACATTCCTACACTATTTGACATCCTGAATCCAGATATGATGCTTTCATGTGGCGCAAATACAAGAAAAACGAATAATCAAACCCGTGCGTATTCGTATCAACGGCGCCACAATTGTAGATCAGACCTTTTCTGAACAAATACCACCACAATTTTAATTGATAAGGGATTAAAATGGCATGAGCATCAACATCTTGATTTTTTCTAAAAGATAGCGATAACTGATAACTAATAACTTACCATTCATTTTGAAATCACGGCGGTAGGTACACCAACACATGGCACTGAAAACAGCAAAAGACGGAATGGCGGAATGTCGTATGGAGCCCTAAAACGCAGCTCGAATTGAGCCCGAAAAGGAAGACGAACTGATGCCGCTTTCGGGGCTAATGTACTTTGAGCCCGAAAAGGGCGCCTAACTGATCCCGATTTTAAAATCATACAGATTTGAGCCCTGTTTTGGCACTCATATGAGCCCTTATTCAAAAATGTTCTCAAAGTGTTTTCTGAGTGCACCAGATAACTAGTGATTGTTTTCTGTTTTTAGCCAGCCGCATTAGCATGCTCGTAGATTTAACGGAATTATTATAACGATACCATTACCACCCCAAAGCAGACCATGGCTCACCTTATTGGCTGCGATGAGGCTACTTTTTCAAAATTAACTTGCCTTCCTAGTTCCTAGAACCAGTCTCAGTCGCCAAACACAAAAGCCAACACTTCTTTTGATATCACTTTGATGGCTGCGTGTGCAGGTTTTCCAGTGGCGGAAATTCTCGCTGATTTCAAACAAGGCCGTTTCCGTCATAACTGCTGACACGGCGTCTCGGTAAATTGGAGCTGGAGTCTGCGGTGGGCCCGTCGACGCCGCGGGGCTGTACGCGCCGACACCTCCTGTTCATATCGCGCTGTCAAATCACCAGTGAACCACCTCAGTCGGCGCTCAACTGCACCGCCGGCCGGCAGCACGCCGGTCCGATTTCACCGATGCGATAAGCTCTTATATGCAGTGGAGTTGATTTAGAGCTGACGTGACTGCATGGTTCCATTGGCAAAAGTGGGTTATTGACGCCGAGTGTTATATTAGGCGCAGACTTCTGGGCAATGTCACAGCTGGGTGCCAGACATTCCTCAGCTAGCCGTCGCTGAGCTGTCACCGAGAGAAATCAATAAATGCACCAACAGACGTGCAGCATCCCGGCGAATGTCTCTGGTGACATGAGCCATCTTGAACCAGGGAGATTTGTTTGGCATCATGCTTCTCAGGATTACGCATCGTTGAAAGATAGCGCAATCGGAAATTTTGACCCGTTAAAAAATAATTTCGAAGAGACATGCTTTGGTAAAATTCGCAATATCGCGCAAAACAAGGCACACAATGCATGCTCTCAACCTGCTTTGAGCACAATATTCCTGCAAGTGATAGGAACAGAGAAAGAGACGGGAAAGGAATAGAAAAGAGTGGGAGAGAGAAAGATAAACGGAGCTAAAGGAAGGGCAGAAAAGCATAGTGGAGAAATAAGACAAAGATAACAGATGGATCGCTTAGCCGAATAAGCCATTTTATCTGTTTCTGTGAAAAGGTCCTCTTCTAACCAGATATCCAGCATCTAGCTGCATCCATTTCTTTCCCAGCATCACACCACCTGTTTGGCTACACCTCCCGGCTGGGTCGAAGCGCGCCGGTTCAGGAAAAACCGCGATTCATAACGGGACTCGTCGCTGATCCGAGCTGCCATAAATCGTCTGCGAGCAGCGGTAACGAGGCAGGGTCTCACTGGGCAGAGACGGACGGTCGGCGCTGCGCGGCGCTGGCAGCGCAGCCGCAAAGGAGCAGAGCTGGCGGGATGGAGGGGTCCGCGCTCCAACGCAGTGCCGCTAACGCAGGCAGAGGAACAGAGCTGGTGGATATGGGGGGGGGGGAGGCTAGGATTATGCCTCAGTGCAGTGCCGACAGCACACGCAAAGGAGCGCAGAGCTGGTGGGTTTGGGGGGAGGGGATCGGTGCGCTAACGCAGCAGTGCAGCACCGCTAACACAGGCAAAGAGAAGCTGAGTTAATGAGTAGATCGGGGTACTGGACCCTGTGCTCGAACACAAAAGGAGCAGGTCTGGCGGGTATAGGAGTGAGTGCTTGGTGGTGAATGGTGACTGCCTGGGGAGTTTTGCCGAGAGCTAAGTCCAGGGAGAGTCGAGAAGTCAGCTAATTGGAACTTTGAGTTTTGCGTCGTCCCGTTGAAGTTACTTGGAGAACTGAGCCCATCCCCGGTGGGACAGGCCAGTTATCAATACACAAGCAGTGAGCCTCTGTGGCCATCGGCACCACCCAATGATCGAGTTCCAGTGGATCCGCTCACTCTGGGCACACTCTCGCAGCCGTCAGCACCCATCGATGGACACGGACCGTCTGCGTCCGGCCCGGGGCGTGGATCGTTCCAGAACACTCGGCACGCGCCGGCCGCTCTTATAGAGCCCACTTTACACCCGCACCGATTTCACGCCGGCTGCACTCGTCGAAACGGCGCCGCCCCATCAGCCGAAGGAACACTTGTAGGCGCGCCATCAGCGCCCGAACGAGCCACTGGCTTCTGCGGACGCCCTTCAACCTCTTCAGAGGAAGCTGCACTGACCGCCTCCTCGCCCACACGCACTTTGGATGACGCCGCACTCGGCATATTGAGCGGGCTTCGGCCGCTATATCTCCGTATTTTATTTTCGAATGGGGTTCGGAGCCACTTCCCCCTCATGGGTCATAATTTCGGCTGGCAATAAAGCAGTGAGCGGATCTGGAAATGAAATCACCATTCGCAGGTGGGAGGCGCGCCGGTCGACGCTTAGCGAGCCCTGCTGGCGCTCTGTCGGTGTTTTCAGCGGATGGGTGGGAGAATATTCATCCATCACGGTGTAATATCCTCTGCTGATGAGATTCCATTGGAGTGACTCGCCCTCAGCAGCTGGGTGCAATTCCGACACCAATCGGGACGATATGTTCGGCGGCCTGCAGCGGCGCGCCGAATCGGTGCCAGTATTCAACTCGGCTCTCTCGCAGCTCCGGTGAGGCTGGCGATCGGTCTGGGAACTTTTACAGTGCTGACATTCAAACTGCAATACACTCCGACTCTACTATTCGATTAACAAAATGCTTTGTAAGGTATCGTCTTAGTGAAGTCGATTGTGAATGCTGGTTTATACTTCACAATTGCCTGTATATGCAAACGCGCTCATGTAATTGTAGCACTATATATAAAAAATCATTTTGATCTTGTTCTCAATTCTAGTGCCGTGGTAGCATGTAATGTAGGGACTGTATCTGTCCGCAACAAGACTCGACCCCATGGTGACACGTAGACGAGCATTGCCCAGGAGTCGACGGACTATATTAATTAAAAAAAAAAAAAAAAACATTTAACGGGCGAAAACCAGAACCGGGCCCAAATACAAGAATTTGTGGACGCTCAAAAGCATGAAAATCAAGAATTTAACGGGTATCGCTACGTTTCAAGCTCCGTGCGTAACACCAAATTATTATCACTATCCTGTGCTAGTCTGCCGTTGTAATCGAGGTGCCTGTAAGCAGGTGCATCCTTTTTCGGAGCTATGGACTGGATGTTGGGAGTCCAGAGGATAGAAACTGGACTCGAAACGGAAATACGGTCAACGAAATACGCATTCAAAATGGACGCCCTTTGTATAGTTTTCCCTGTTGCTCGTTTTAGTGGAATAGTTATAGATACCTACTCAACAATCGCAACATCATAACGCCGAAGAATGAAATTATTCCAGTTATTACGGTTATCATCACTGAGAGTTATGTATTCAAATCGATAGATTGTTGTAAAAATGTGTGCAGTTAACTTTTTCTGTGGACAGTGGAGGCTATATGTAGACCATGCACATTTATACTGCATAGTTCAGTGCATGGACTTTCATAGTGGTAAGGCCATGTGCAGGAAGACTATGAATGGTGTGAAAGGCTATGCAATATGTATTTGGGCCATGCTGTCCCTGAATGCATGGTTCTACAAGATGATGACCTCTGACATATTCTTGGGTCTTCCATAACATTAATTGTGCTGCTAAGTCCCCGAGTGTTTGTAATATCCTGAGAAGTTGCAGCCGGAACTCCAAGTTGAGCATATTTCTCGTCATTCATGCATGCCAGTCAGGTGGGCGACTTCATGACTGAGCATAAATCACCTCCTCCCTTCATGCACACAAATATCCGCAGACCCAAATAATTTGAATTTCTTTCGGAAAATGTTTTGTTTTAACGGCAAAGAGAACAGATGTTTAGGAAGGTATTTAATGCTTTTTATTGCATTATATTCTGCAAAACAATTCTTTCTTCCTTGGCAATGGTAATTCTACCCGCACAAAGATAAAACACTCCCAACTTGGGTAATCAAGGCCGTTGAATGCTGTTACTTTGAACAAGGCAATGCACCAACGTCGGTAACCACTTTCAATAATTACATTCGTGAAGCTCCAAGGCAAACAAAACGAACGCTTTCCGCAATATAATTAGGTTAGAATACGAGCAACCCAAACTACTGACGATGCATACGGACTCAACCACTCAAGTGAGCACTTACTTGAAATGTCATCAGCGCCGGAGAGGGTTCCCAGGAGCAGGAAAACGCTCAGTGCGAACATCCCGGCTCGCTTGCTTCTGCTTCAGACTAACGAATGGCTCCCACCGGCTCCTCCAGATGAGACGGCCGCGGATTCCGACCTGGCACCTCACTCCGCGCCGAGCGGCTACTCTCTCAGAACTCCTGTCAGGTGTGATTCCCACAGCCGGAGAGATCAGAGCTGTCAGCGGGGACGGACCTGTCACTGTCAGGATGTCACCGTGACAGCGCCGGAACCGGCCGGAGCTCTCTGATGTCCGAGAATCCACCGCCCCGGGCTCAGCGCGGCGCCCGAGTGGGTGATCTCGTCTCGCTGATCAAATTGGGTTTTATAGTGCTGACTCGAGCCGCTGAGCCCGCCACTATTTGTCAGTCTCTTGGCCAGGGAAATTCTATCCGGGCACTCACTGACCGCCGCTGCCCAGTTCTGGTCCGCCGCTGCCCAGTTCTTCCGACTTCAAATAACGTCCACCGCTCGTGTTACTTATCAGTAAACAGGCGTCAGGAAGTAAAAATCTAACCTGAAACACCCTCCCCCTCCGGCGTCTCACTCCGCCTTTCTCCGTCGCCCTGCACTCGCTCTTCTTCACCTCTTTCCAACCCTCACTCACGCGCCTCTGACACACCTCGTCACCTGACCCCAATGACCCCCGCACGGAGCGTCGCGTACCCGTACCCCTGACCGTCGGCGGAGGACTGGGCGGCGGGCGCCGACGCCGCGGACCGTGCCCCGGCTCCCTTCCGGCACGGCGAATCGTCGGTGACGACAGTACGCTGTCGCAGACGACGATCAAGACGGCATCGGAGACGACGAGCGAGACGGCATCGGAGACGACGACCCGAAGGCGCTGACGGCGCGATGAGAGACGGAGCGGAAAATGAACGAGCGGCGCGTGCGACGAGACCCGTCCAAGTGGACGACGCTCTTCGGTCTTGGTGATGCAGGTCGCGTCGTCAATGGAGGAGAGGGTGCAATTTTATTCCCAGCGTTGACCATTTGTGGCACTAGCCATCTGAGGAGAATTCAATAACGATTATTGGGGTGATCGGGGACCCAATGGATCCTGCAGGACAAATCTTTGACGATCGACCATTGTAACAGCATCGTCAAATGATTTACGCTCTTTCATTTATGTTTGCAAGGATTTCCATTGCCCATTGCCTAATCACATTGACCATAAATGTTTTATGGAGCTCGGTTCTTGACAAGTTACAAGCGTTTACGTTGAACGTAAAATTAGTTGGTCAAGTCAAATAAGGTGCACGACCATGACATCTGACAAACCAAACCCTGCTGCACAAGAACGAGTCATTTGTAAGGTGCAGTGACTGATCAGGTTAATATAAAACATACAATTGTTTTGATGGAAATTCAGTGATCGTCACCTGAGACCAGATTATAGTGGCCACTGGCCAGGCAATTTTTTTCTTGTTCAAGATGTCTGACTATGTGGAAATGTAACACAGCCAAACGTTTTGCCTAAACTAAGAGGAAAATGTAAGCGCCTGCGCCCTACACCTATTTAGATATTGAAGAGCGATGCTATCAGACAGCATCAATATCATATGTAGGTATTTATCGAAACAAAAAAAAACAGTAATATCCGTTTCAAGAATCAACAATATTCCACAATGGTTATTGCAAAAAGACAACGCATTATTAAGTTTTATGAGTGTGGTCATTCTTTCCAGGGAAGTGCAGCATGTACATAAGCATGTAGGAGTCAGGAGAAATGACGACTGTTGAACATTGCAGTTTACTCGAGTCCTCAAGCAATGGCCGAGGTTGGCGGCTTTGTCGACTCCAAGGTGGCGCTATTCCCACAGCCACAATGCATTCACGTCTCAAATGCGTGGTGTGACGCCTGATTTCGGGTCGCGGAGGAACCCATACTCGCCGGGCTAGCTCATCGATGCAATCAAACTTCGAACTCGCATACAATGCCTTGAAAATGACGGCTCCGTCAGGTGGAGCTTACGTAAAGGTGAAAATTGGATAATAGATCCAGTCGGGGCGCTAGGTGCGACGCTGCAGCAGGCAATTACTGTGCGACCCAGGTCAGGCTGCAATACCTGGAAAATCACAGCTTACTCAACATCGCCGTACTTCGTGATTAGCGGGTGGAGCCAGGCTCTGATGCTGCCGCGACAGTAAATTACATAGATCTCCTATTGGTCCGTGATGATGTTTTGATATTGCCAGCTGCTATATCATCAAATCTCAGCCCTGGTCGATGGCAGCACGTGTCTGCTGCTGAAAATGTCCAGTTGGGTGGATTTTTCATTTCATTTGATGAAGTGAGAATTGGGACGTAACTGATGCCTTGCTTTCTTCCCAGCGCATTTGAATTACAACAACAATGAATGAGAATAAATTTTGGCTTAAAATAATGGTCGTACAGGCAAACAGTGACGCAGACAAAAATTCATGCATGGATACAGTCATCCATACAGCAGTCATACACATTACATATAGTTACGTCCTGACAAGTAAACATCATGCGGATAGAAAAGCGGACATACCGAGACAGGCAACCACTCACATTCATGCGAACACATCGTGGCGTCGGGCGGGTGTATTGTTCTCTGTAGGGCTGTGTCCTCCCCCCACCCCCGTGTCCCCATGGGGTGACAGGGCCGCTGTTCTTCTTCAATGGCCATCACCTGTTGGTGCACTGAATGGGTGACAATGTGACGACCCTGTTGGCATGAATGGGTGGGGGTGGGGGAGCGCTGGAGCGGAAAGGAGTGGTCAATGCGAGGGGGGAGAGAGAGAGTGAGAGAGAGAGAGAGAGAGAGAGAGAGCGAGAGAGAGAGAGAGAGAGAGAGAGAGAGAGAGAGAGAGAGAGAGAGAGAGAGAGAGAGAGAGAGAGAGAGAGAGAGAGAGAGAGAGAGAGAGAGAGAGCGGAGAGGGCACCGCTCAACAGGATGGGGGGGGGGGGGGGATTGCGATTGGCGGTTACTTACGAATCGGGCTGGTAAATTCGACGAGCTGCATGCTGAAGTGGACCTGGGAGTTATCCTTTACTCGTGGACCGACTTCTGGGAGAGGGAGGAGAAATTTACTGCAAACTTTGTGCAATGTGACGGTGGCTTATATTACTGAGGATATGTGGGTGTTGTATCTGGCTCAAAGTTTGTTAATTAATAAACGAGTTGGTCTTTGTACTACATGAAGATAGTTCAATCATGATGAACTTCAAAACTTGTGGTTTTCAACACAAACTCACGAGTTTGTGAAGAAAGTAAGTGGGTGAGTAAGTTGGCAAAAGGGTAAGAGAAGAGAGGTGGAAAGAGAAAATTAGAGGGAAAGAGAAAGGAAGAAGAGATGGAGGTAGGAGAGAGAGAGAGAGAGAGAGAGAGAGAGAGAGAGAGAGAGAGAGAGAGAGAGAGAGAGAGAGAGAGAGAGAGAGAGAGAGGTGACAGAAAGGCAAACGAATGATCGAATATAGAAATGCTTAAATGATACTTTTTCCACAAAGTTCGTTAGGTGCTTGAAGCGATTTGTATGTATTTACATATCTTCGTCTGCAATCGTATCGTCACAATCTATTCGATATCATCTTATCTAGCTTCATTTTGTTGAAACCGAGCAGGACACGACTACCCTGACATACCATTTTTTTGCCCCTGGCAATGGTCATCGGTCATGGTAAGTACGAAACGAATAACACGCGTCGTGGGCGGCTACTCAGGTTACAGCTCTGCTGTTCCATGCGAGGCCAGTCATTCTCAGGTTTCATTGCGATCAAATACGACTGTCGTTTCGGGAACAAGGGAACTTGAGACGCTCGGCGGAAACGTCGATGAAGACAGAGCTCGCTGCCATCGCATGCAGTCAGCCTGCTGGCCATCGACACCAAACAGTGGGCATAGGGCCTTGCAGTGGGCACTGGGCACGGACTGTGCAGAGCAGGAGCCGTGACGATAGCTTCATTACACAAATCCAGCTCGACGCAGTTATAAGGCACCAGAACGAGATGCACCGCCTGAAGGAAAGTGGGCAGCATGGAATAAAGAGTGGGCACTGGGTAGTGGCAATCCAAAAACTAAGATCCATTTCTACTTATAACGTGTCAAGCTAGGCGTAGTTCTTCTTAACAATATGTAATGTGCATCAGAGCTGTTTTGGACTATCTTATACACCATCGCAAAAGAACTCAAACCCCATCCCAAGGAATGACTTGCTACAAAGAGCAAGCAAAACCCAAAACTAGTCAGTGAGCCGTTTGGCACGATGACGCCTCCAGATCCCATTTCCAGCACACAGGCCGCCCCGACGGCCTTCATCAGACGTCACCGTGCAGTGACCCGTATTGCGATGGCCATACCAATTGAGTCTCTGTCTGTCTGTCTGTCTGTCTGTCTGTCTGTCTGCCTGCCTGCCTGTCTGTCTGTCTCTCCCCTCTCCCTCCCTCAGAGGTGAAAAAAGGTGTCAACTCTCCAACCGGTGTTGGAGACAGAGTCAATCCAATAAAGGAAGGTCGTCGGAGACACAAACACTTTGATATCTAACAATCTCGTTTCATTGTTGTCGTCAAATTCTTCTCGTTTTATTTGATGCACGCAAAAAAATCAATCATATTGAGTCTTAGTTCATTACGAGAACTTCATACTCCACAGCACAGAGCACTATATACACTATACACTATACAGTATACATAGGCTGCCCCGGAGACACCGGAGACAGAAGGTGGTGAGAAGGTGATGACTCCTAGAGCCGGGCGGAATCCATAAAGACGATTCTCTGTGACGCTTGCCGCGAAACTAGACCTTACGGCTGTCTCCGGAGACACGAAAAAATTTCAGTAGCGAAAACGCTAGCACAAACCCTGCGCACTTGTGACAACGCGGCGCAGCTTCTGAAAATACCGTTGGGATAGTAGCGCGACAGTGAAGTGTGCTTGAAGTGACGGAAGAGAGTGGTTGGATCTTAGTTGGATCTACCTAGGTAAGAATAAAACAAGACAATGGTTGAGGTTGGGGAATAATTATCGAAGTTGAGGAATCAATAGGTACCTACTGAGGAAATATCGAACTTTTCAAACAAAAGTAACATATAGGTATTGTACAAAATCCCTTATGGATGATTTTTATTATATAGTTGATGCAGAAACAGTCGTTTTCCTTTCATTTGTTTTATATTTCAGTTCAAAGTTCAGTTCTGATTGACTGATTTAGGAATGCATGTGAAGGTGGTACAATGGGCCTGTTCCAGCGCCTCCAGAAACCTCCAGAAAGCTCCAGAAAGCTCTAGAATCCTCCAGAGAGCGTTCCAGCGCCTCCAGAAAGCTCCAGAAAGCTCTCGCCAAAGCTCCAGAAACCTCCAGTAGCCTCCAGAGAGTTGAGAGGTCCAAATTTCTCTGGAGGCTCTGGTCTACAATTATGGTGCACATGTGACAATCACGAATGTAAACAAAGGACATTTGACTGATTATTTTACAACTTGAATGTAAAGAAAATTACATTGCTATAATTTTCTTCATCTTTCTTAACCCGCGAGTTGCTGGGGGGGGGCGTTAAACGCCCCCACTTTTTTCGCCGGGCCATAGCATAAAAACGGCGCGCCGCAGGCGCGCCAAATTTTGGGTACCTGTAGGGAATTGATTGAAGCTTATTGTGACAAAGTTTCAAAAAAATCGGTCAGAAAATTTTTGAGATATCGAGGTTTTAGTGACGTCATGATTTCTGAGTTTTCGACCAAAAACGGCATATGTTCAAAAAATCATATAAAATCACAGAATAAACATACAGACATTCCGTAAACGCCATTAGACTGCCAATACCATGATCAATCAAATGGCTATCTTCGATTATTGATTATCGTTCCGCATTTTCCATAATCTTGAACTGAACCTTGGCAATTTTTCGTGACTACTTCACGACCATGATACATGAATTTATTAAATTGAACTTTTTGAGCCAAACACGTACACATATGATAAAATGAATGTCACCATCGTGTTCTACGCCCCAAATTACCTATAAAACATGTGTCACAGGCTGCGAATATCAGTTTTGATTTTCGGGGATATGTGCCTACCCGGTTGACCTGACCTTGACCCTGACCTATGCTTGACTGACCCCTACATGGAGCTGACACTCTTGTAGGCCTTATAAGATGGATTGTGCACCGTTCTGACAGAGTTTATGGCGAGAGGCGCCCATTGCGAAGTCCTGAAGTCCATGCTACTGAAAGCCCGATTTTGGGTGTTTGACCTGACCTTGACCCGACCTGTGACCTCAAAATTCAACTTTAAAGTACTCATCTGAAGCGTCTCGTCGCGCTCTTTCGTTTGCCGCCTCGTGCGTTTCGCTGCGCCTATTGGTTCTCGAGTTATCGGCTGGGGGCGTTTAACGCCCCCCCCCAGCAAACGGTGGGTGGCGAAATACCCCAGCAACTGCCGGGTTAATAAAATTGAAAACAAATTTTGCGTTTCAAGAGAGAGCAATCGTCATTCTTTTGGTATATGTGATGCCAATCTCCAGAAATCTCCAGATTGCGTTCCAGCGCCTCCAGTAAAACCTCTGGTAGAGCCTCCAGTCAAGAATTTCTACTGGAGGCGCTGGAACAGGCCCAATACATTGATTGCATTTTACTCTACAAATACTTCAAAAGGAAAAGACAAACCTGAAGTTTCTGTTGCTGATTGCACTTCTCTGTGAATTTCCAGAATTTTAGATTAAGTATTCATTAGAAGTTTTATTTAAGCTTGATGTTGTTTCTTATCCTAGCTGGTCCTAGCATCAGCCCATGATGTGTAAAACTTGTTTCTATGTACCCATTATAGATAGATAAGCTTTATTTCAGACTCTGGGTCACTGAACTCTAATATATACTGGAAGGAGCATTGGTGACTTGTTTTTGTCTATCGATTTCCGCCATGTTGTGTATACCAGAAATATAAATTGCATGTACGGTAGCAGAGGTGCAGTTAAGTGAGAGGTACACTACTCAAAAGTGCTGCTGCTTCATGCTTGCAGTTTGATTGCAGTGATCAACTTTTCAAGACTTTGGTATACACAACATGGCGGAAATCGTTAGACATTCTGGCCCATATACGGCCAAGGCGAGTGCCTCCCCCTGCTCTGGGTCCATACTCTACTGATGCCACGTGCCACGAACTTTGAACATTATACAAACCACATGGTTTGATATTTGCAGATTGAGGTGCACAGCCTCAATGCAAGCATTTGCATTTTGCAACAAGCATTTACCTATATTATTGAACCATTTCTGGACTTCCTGTTGGAAGTGAAGGGCAAATACTCCAAAGTCATCATTTTGATTTTACAAATATTAAATCTTTGTGGTCTATATCAAAGCACCCATCTTGCTGACACTATCAGGTAAGGACAGAGATCAGTCTAAATATGTGCATGCATCTCAATGATTTAAAACAATCCAAATCTTCATTGGTGCTTATATCAATGCAAATCTGCTATTTTCATTGGCTTATTCCCATGCCTTAGATTTCTGCATGGCAGAGGAAGCATTTATTCAAAGGTAATTATAGCTTTAAAATACACCTTTTTGCACTCAAAATAGGCATCTTTTCATTCAATTTCGGCGAATTGCATTCAATTTTAGCGATCTCTCTATTCGAAGCAAATGAGAGATCGCTAAAATTGAATGCAATTCGCCGAAATTGAATGAAAAGATGCCTATTTTGAGTGCAAAAAGGTGTAGTAGGGATATGCGAGATGACGTTTTCATTATCAATGCATGACTTCATTCCAGTAGCCAAATCAGTCCCTTGCAGTTCTGCATTTCTCGACCTGCCAACGGTGTCCATGGCGGCTGGTAAGGCCCCGGTCCGGCAGTTGGCAGTAGCGCCACCTACACTGAAGGTCGGCGGATCCCGACGCCACGGGCCGGCCTGGCCCGGCCGTGGCGGACGGGCCGGGGAGCGGGCGGCAGGGGGTGGGGAGGGGTATCCGGGGACGACGGGCAGCATTGCACTTTATAAATAAGGTTGGTATAAATAATTTGCCTTGAGTATCCGAGAGTCATTTTAAGGCAGGCGCGACGTTACCCAAATATGACTTGCTTTTAATTGGAGAGTTGGTAGGCAAATTAAGGCATTTGCGTGTTGCTCATTAACTAGCCCTCTGTTTGGAATAACACCCGGTAATGATGCCCACAAGTGCAGTGCTAGCCTGCTTTTTTGTCTGTTTTAGGTATACACTAGGGTTACCCGCGTGCTCCGCAACGCGAACGGGGGATTTTTTGACCCGTGGGCATTGGTTTGGTCTGTGTCGATTTGGTTGGCATCCATTTCGTTCGATTGCTTTTTGACGGCCAAGCATTTTGTAAGAAAACAAAAAGATACATCGCATCGAGGTGCCCGTGTCGTATTATCATGCGTTCTACTTTAGAATGATTCGAAAACTGTCGTGAAGTCTTTTGAGGGCCATCGATGAATTTCGCTAAAAATGACAATGTAATGGTTTGGAACATTTACATTTTTAAGGATACTGTTGCTAATTATGCAAAAATGAAGAGTGAATATTGGACAGAATTGAATGCTCTATCCAATGGTACCATATTCAATTGCCAAAGGTATCAGGTTATGCAGCAAACCCCGTGTGATTAATAAAGTGGCACAAAATTGACAAACACCATTTTCTCCTGTGATTTGCACCACCTTGATTTGGATCAATCAGCTTTTCATAATTTTTATATGAGAGGCGGTACCTTTCTCTTGCAAATAGGCGTTGATTCAACTCGCTCCATTTAACGGTCACCTAAAAATAAAATTAATTCCAAAATCCCTCAAAAACCGCAATTTTTCAAATAAAAGTGCCCTCTCCGGTGCACGTGGCGCGTGCTATCCTCTGCATTGCACACCATTCAATAGCCCGTTCAATTCTGTACACGATGCTGTTTTCCCCGTGCCGGTCGGATCCCTGGTCACCAAGATATTGCACGGGAACTGGACCCGTGTCGGCCAAAATTAGCCATTTTCGCCCGATTTCGCACGCCGATTTATACATGTAAAGTCTATGACGCGAATTTGCACTTTTTGAGCACGCACCACGCGCTCCCTATCGACCCGATCGAGCTGAGACCCCTCAAAGGCACGTCGCGCATCCTTGATCTATGAGTTGTGCAACTTTCACCGGGCTAGGTGCAACGGTCTGGCCTGCAGTCCACGCAAAGCACCACCAAGTTGGGACCTCGGTAACGGACAGACGCACCCTCCTCAAATAGTAATATAGATAGAAATGATTGAACGCCCTGCTAACTTAAATTTGTTCGTAGGGAATTCTTACGATTTGCTTGAAGTGCCGACCTCCGAAGGGATAGTCCTTTCGAAAGCTGATAATTGCGTCCGGCTTTTATTTTAGGAAAATAACACCCATTGTATTCATAAGCATTGCTGATTTAACAGCAAAGTAAGTTGAAAATTTCAATTACCTTGCCTTTGTGTAGATGAAGGAGAGCAGCCACTAGCACACACGTCTAGCCGATCCCCTCACAGCCTCCACACTGCTGCCTATTGCCCAAGGACCGACCGTAACATCTGTGTGCCATAAAATGGTACCCGGCGTCTTTTATGAGGCGGACCCCAATGCGAACGCCACGCGGACCGTCCGTAATCGAACGGTTGGTCCAGGACGACTGGCGCAGGGCTTAGCTGATTTTGTCTGGTCTGACACAAGCTCTATAAGCATTGGTAAACCATCAGTTCAATCGTTTTGAGTTGACCTCGCGATTAAAGCATAAAGGCTAGCCATTAGTCTATCCCAGAAACAAATACACCCTTCGCATTTGTTCGCGGCATTCGTGGTAACTGCGGTTCAAAAGCATGTGAACACAGTATAAACACAACCAGTATTCCAATGGGTATTGTTGGGTCCAGATGGCAGAAAGATGGCAGAAAGTTTTTGAAGGTATAAAAGGAACACTCCCCCAAAAGCAACTCCAAAATCCAAAATATTCTGTTTCCACTTTTTGAACCTTTTTCAGCTCTTGAAAATACTTCACCTTTTATCTAACAGAACTTGATTGTTTTTCAAAGCCAGAAAATTGTAAAGGTTGTATAAATAAGGGCTTCGTGTGCTGCTCAGCCAAAAAAGTTTACAATTTGCCTGGAGACAGAGCCAGTATGCCAGCTTATACAGTTGGAGACAGCGTAGACATTTTTTCACCCCTGCCCCTCCCCATCTCCCCTGTCCCCTCTCCCTCCCTCTGTCGTCGACGCCGTCGCGATCGGCCGCTCTCTCTCGACCGGACGACTCGATCGTCGTTCGAGCCGACATTGGCCGCAGCCTCTGTCGATAGCGACGCCTTTCGACGAGCTTCCAGGGAGCGACAAATTCACCGGCATTACGGCGTCGTATCGGCGGCAAAAATGGCGATACGCCGCGTCGCTTTATGCCGCACCGTTGGCTGTTTACGATCGACGCCGGTCGAGAATCGCTTCAGTGCTCATCTCGGCAATGGTTGTCGCATGCATAGGGATGCGCTGGGGAGGGCCGCGGGGGAGGGAGAGGCGGTGACGGGCGTCAGCGCAGACCAGAATCGGCCCTCGAGCATGAGCGATGCTCGAGATAAGGTCGTGCAGAATGACCGACGGGCAATAAAAGTGATTAAACGCGGCACAAATGCATTCCTGCGCCCCCAACAGCAGCCATTCGGTTTGAATTCAACCTGGCCTAGCCGAGTGAGTCAGTGGAATGAAGTGTCAATCAATTTGATTGTCTTTGGTAATAGACTCTGCCATAGAGAGCGCATAATCTGAAAGAGGTGTAGATAACACTGTTTATTTTGGGATATGTCATCTCACATGTCCAATGACCTAAGTCAGTCTCTGTCTCCCTCTTCTTCCTTCTTTCCTGTGCCCCCCTCTCTCTCTCTCTCTCTCTCTCTCTCTCTCTCTTTCTCTCTCTCTCACTCTCTCCCTGCTGTACCTATGATATTTAGGAAGGACAGGACAGTTTAGGATAGTTTGTTCATTAAATAAAAATTTCCGGCTAAAAAAGATCAAACGTGAGAAAGTAAGCATGATTTGATAGCGCAATGCAAATATTATAGATGACATGCCGAAAATGACTTACATGCTTGATGCCAGAAAATGACACAAACATGTTAAGTTCATATATGCACCAGTGCAATTGATAATGACAGCCTTTTTCATTTTAGCGTGGTTTAGAGCGAAAATAGTCGCTTTCGATGTCATGGCCGCTGATGGCCTGACGTTGCTGGGGGGTCATTGACCCGGAACTGATATATCTGTCATCGACGGCTGTCATCGGTGGCTGCAGACATCCAGCTGCCGTCAGCTGACTGCTGTCATCTGCAACCCGTGTCTTCCGGCAGCAGCGGTCACACCAAAGTTTCGTGTCCTGCAGTTAATTTCGAATCTTCTTCTGTACATGACTAATTATCATGCAGCGGAATAAAGTGCATACCAGCCCCATGACTTTGAAGAACATTTTATAAATTGTGTTAGACTGTCCTGTTAAGCAGTTCAGTATTTACGGAGAAGCGAAGCATGTAACTGTACTCCATCGCCGTTTCTCTGCCTGCTCGAATCGAGTCCTACCCTATGTTGGTGTTAACCCGCGAGTTGCTGGGGGGGGCGTTAAACGCCCCCACTTTTTTCGCCGGCCCATAGCATAAAAACGGCGCGCCACAGGCGCGCCAAATTTTGGGTACCTGTAGGGAATTGATTGAAGTTTATTGTGACAAAGTTTCAAAAAAATCAGTCGAAAATTTTTGAGATATCGAGGTTTTAGTGACGTCATGATTTCTGAGCTTTCGACCAAAAACGGAATATGTTCAAAAAATCATATAAAATCACAGAACAAATATACAGACATGCCGTAAACGCCATTAGACTGCCAATACCATGATTAATCAAATGGCTATCTTCGATTATTGATTATCGTTCCGCATTTTCCATAACCTTGAACTGAATCTTGGCAATTTTTCGTGACTACTTCACGACCATGATACATGCATTTCTTAAATTGACCTTTTTGAGCCAAACACGTACACATATGATAAAATGAATGTCACCATCGTGTTCTACGCCCCAAATTACCTATAAAACATGTGTCACAGGCTGCGAATATTAGTTTTGATTTTCGGGGATATGTGCCTACCCGGTTGACATGACCTTGACCCTGACCTATGCTTGACTGACCCCTACATGGAGCTGACACTCTTGTAGGCCTTATATGAAGGATTGTGCACCGTTTGGACAGAGTTTATGACGAGAGGCGCCGATTGCGAAGTCCTGAAGTCCATGCTACTGAAAGCCCGATTTCAGGTGTTTGACCTGACCTTGACCCGACCTGTGACCTCAAAATTCAACTTTAAAGTACTCATCTGAAGCGTCTCGTCGCGCTCTTTCGTTTGCCGCCTCGTGCGTTTCGCTGCGCCTATTGGTTCTCGAGTTATCGGCTGGGGGCGTTTAACGCCCCCCCCCCCCCAGCAAACGGTGGGTGGCGAAATACCCCAGCAACTGCCGGGTTAACAGCCTGTGAATCGGGCTTATCCCGAGCCGGGTGAAAGACCCGATCGGTCAGCATTAGCGCGCTCGTAGCCCGTCGGCACGCTGTTAGACGTCGCCTGCTGATAGTAAATGCGTGTAATATTCGGCGAGCGCAAGATATCGTCCGTCACGGGCCACCACTATCTCCAAATGGCCATATTTCAGGACACTGCGACACAAAGCGGCCGCGCTGGCCGGGACCAGTGGCCGCAGACGCGCCGGCCCGTGCTGGTCACATCAACTGGATGTCGGCCGGTTCGCTGGGGCGTCCGCTCGAATGGGGTCGTCCGGCGCGCGGTCGCAGCGCGTCCATCCGGCTAAAAGAGTGTCCGCCTCCGCGGCAGTTCCGTTCCGGCGGAGCTCGATCGGATCCACAAACGGAGTCGTCTTGGTCAAATCAGTCATCGTGAGCCCTCCAGTGGGTCTGTGGATGTTGTAAAATACGTGTTCTTTATTTGGAGTTGAAAGGGGATATAGATGCAATCAGGAAAAGTAACTGATTCGGTGCTTTTTTCTAGTCCCCTCACAAGTTTGAGATATTGCTAGAAACGTTTTAGATTCGTTCATCAAATTATGTATGTTTGTGGTTGCCTCTCCCCTCAGCCTCGGCCGCTGATGTCGAAAAGCTTATATGCAACAAGTGCACAGTGCAAAAATAATGTTATTCAATAATTATTTACGGATATCGAAGGTGCGAACTAGTTCGTTTCCAGTTGGAAGTAATATTTCAGTGTGACAGCTAAAATCACTCTGAGCTTCTTATCATTTCTAGCGAATAATATCGAGGCGATTCCGTTTGAAGCGGTCACAAACTTATGGCGTTATCGGTCCGCTGTTGTTTGACGCCGGGCTGCAAACTTCCTGATTGAATCCACTGGAGGCAAATTGTTCTCTCAGGTAGTTAACTGGAACCAAACGGGCGCGCAGCGCCGCTCGGTCGCAGCTTATCGAGAGAAAAGGCTGGCCTCTGGGAGAGCCTGCAAACTTCTCGGGGGGTCTGATAGACAGTCAACTGCCGCTGGTCGCTCGGGGTGGGCAGAAACAGTCGGCCGTCGATACACTTTCTGATATAATTCTGAGAAAAGGCGGAGGTCCGGGAGACGGATATGGTGGGTATGGGAAGCGACCGTCAGTGCCCACGTATTATTTTGACTGTTCTTGCGAGGAAATCTGATTCTGACAAAGTTAGTTGTTCACATTTTTTATCTAAATACCTATAGCTACTCCTTAAGTTTGTTGGTGAGAAAATATCGTGGTGACAGCTCTAACTAAATCGTGTTCAGTTTCATCTTACAAAACAACTGGATGGTACAATGGACTGGGGGACAAATGTCAGTAGGTATTTTGCCAGCTGCAGCGTAATGATCAGGTAGGTACTCATACCTACGAGTACCTATCTTACGAGTATACCGTAAAGTGGGGCTATTTGAGACAGTATTTAAAATCGTTATAAAATGAAGAGCGTTTGATTTTTGTGATATTTTTGCTCAGGAAGGTGTCGAATCGAGCAGTAAATCGCCTGAGCAAAAATTAACAAATCATTTTAGGTTCCAGCATCCCTTTTTATCAGGAAACATTACGTAGGTATGACCGACAGTCAAATTTGACTCGCCCGTCTCCCTCTTTGACTCTCTCGCCCCTCACCAGGTGGCAGTGTAATGCAGGTTCTGTATCGCTCGGGTCGTATGACGTCGTGTGACGTCGGCTCTGCCGTGAGGCCACTGGTACGGCAATGCTGCATTTCCCAGTGTCGGCAGCCATCTGCTGACAGCTCGCTGATGGCTGACGCCCCCCCCCCCCCCGGCCCCCGCCCTCCCCAGCTGCACCCCTCCCCCTGACAGACCGACCCGACATAGAAACGGACGGATACAGGCGTCGGCGTGCCTTTTTCATAGACTGCAGCCGCCCGTCGATCCTGTTCAGCGATACCGACACGGCTGGAAATGTGTCGACGAGACAGCCAGAGGGCAGACGGTGGCACACTGCCCTGACCGACGATGTGAAAGACCAGTCATTCCGCTCGGAGATCATCGTGACGACGGCCCAGCGCGTGTGCCTGAGACAGTCGCCGCGGGGGTGTCTGGTCCAGCGCCTCGGGCGGCCACGTGACGTGTCCTGCTCCGCCCCCGTGGCTACCCGCTGACTCGGCCTTGACCCCAGTGACCTCTGATGATCTTGCAAATTAGTTCCGCTTGGAGACGCCAAGCCACTGCCGTGTGACTGCACCGGCCATATGTGTCAATCGAGAGTGTCAAACGCAGAGACGCTATGGCATTTTAAAAGTCAGATGAAAATTGGTTTGATTGGTGCAAAAATGCAGGATAATTCAAGAACCATCTTCCGGTTAGAATACCATAGGTAAGTACGCAAGTCCCTGAGTGATGAACCACAAACATGAGGATTGAGGAAACTAATCTCACAATAAAAATCCGCAGGATTTCACGTTGCTTCGCGCACGTTTGAAAACATGACACCGGACAAGGCTTTTGCGCCGTCAATACCATTTGAGTCGTCAATTCTCGACCGAGCATAACAGATCGGATTCCGCCATCTCCGACTGGCTGGCGGTTTGCCAGAAACCCGAGCCGGGCTCTCACATTCCCCTCCAGAAACACAGCCTGTCAGCATCTGTAGATGCCTCTGCTTTCCCGTTTCTCCGGCGTGACTATTCAGCGTCCTTCCAGCACTCAAGACCGTCACTATAGTTTCGGACGGGACTCGGTCCACCGCTCTACCGGAAGGCGACAGAATCCGCCGGAAGGGACAACTCACTTCCGAGCTGCGCCGGAACTGCTTCGGGCGCGCCGCCGTCGTCGTCCAGCGACGCACGACTGACGGAAAGCGTCGTCGCCTGACAGAAGACCGTCGTGACCACGATCTGCAGGCCAGGCCGACGGGTTCCGGAGATGGATGACCAGCTCGGCGGTCCATGCGGCCGCCGCGCCGCCACCCAGCTGCTCTGTCCTCCAGAGCGCTGAGTGACTGTTGGCGTGCGCCACAACTTTTCTTCACCACGGTAGAGTTTCATATAGCATTATAACAGTACGACATAATAATAGTCACAAAAGATTTTCGACACAAACCTTATGTAGCATTTCTGTTGAATTAACTACCACCCACTTACACACATTTCAATATTTCAATATTTCAATATTTCAATGTGGTTACACTTGAAACATACATCAATGAAATACACATGTAGTTCATCATCATTGAAATATACACGTAGCTCATCATGCTCAATACTTCCAACAAACCATATTTTCAAGCGTCCCAAACCGACATGCCTGCGGTTCAACACCGCGCCGGTGCGGCAGGACTGGTCGCCAGCAGCACTTTGCATCCTAATACGGATGCTGAAAGGCGCTCGGTCGTGGTCGAAGCGACGTCTCTAAGCTTCGCCTTTCGTTGGTGTAATCTAATGCGTCACAGCGGCGCCCGGCTAATGCCGATGTCGACAGCGGGGCAGAGACGAGAGTGGTGGGATGAAGATGGGTTGGCAAGATCTTCTAACGCTGTGAACGAAGGACGGCAGGTTCATGGGCTTACACGATACACGCAAATAACGCCAAAAGCACGCATAAACAATATGCATGCTGTTCACGAATATCATCAACCATGAACTTTCCCACGGCTGTACTGGAGTCTAGGTGATTACAACGTTTATTTGTCGACAGCTGTGGTCTGACAGAGCTTTGCGACATGTGGCATGCATGGTGAATATTAGTTATTCGAAGCCGTTCATTCAGTCGTCCCTTCCCCAGACCCTGTGACGTAATTTCGCCCATGTCGCACATACAGCGGCATGGGCGCCTGGAGCTGGTTTCGTGAAAGCTCGCGAAATCAGCCTTATCAGTGGCGTTGGTTCTCTTTCCTAACGATATGTGGTGTGCCCCCAATCCTGATAAAAGAAATTGACAATGCATCGAATCTTATGATTGTCAATAGATTGGAAAATAGAATAACGACACACTCGGTACTGCGTTATATGAGCTAGTGAAATGATCCGAGACAGGCCATCCAGTGGAGCAAAAATAGGTTAGTGAATAACGGAGGTGAGCCAAATGCAGCTGGAAAGGATGAGCCTGCTGTTAGTGCCTAAAGGGAACCGAAGCAATAGGAGCGCGATAATGACTGCCTAAGTCATATAATTACGTTGTGCAGGATTTCTATTATTTTCATCCGCACTCCTATACCTAGATTTACATATGTCAACCGATTTTACTTGGTCGATGATAAAGAATGATGACGATAGGTCAAGTAATAAACACATGACAGCATCATAAGCTAAATAACTGCATTGTATTTGGTTCCTAATTCATCATAGGTTCTGTTAACTTTTAGATGATAATGCATCAACAAGGGATTAAACTGTGAAATAAAACTTTTAAGTACTTCAACAAGCTTCCTTTTTGAAGCTGTTTGCGAAACTTTGGGAGCTGCAGAGACAAATGGTTTCGCGGTATAACTTCATACACACGCTATAAGGTAAAGGCAGTCTATCAAAAGCCACTCAATGTTTTCTTATAGCACATTCTTTTATTCTACTTTCATCCTCACCTTCTTTAACCCGCGCGGGGCTGGGGGGGGGGGGTAAATTTTACCCCCCTCACGAATTTTTGCGATATCTCAAAAACGGCGGCGCGCAGCGCCGCCAAACTTTCAGTACCTTTTCTTACATCAATTTGACACCTTCCCTGAAAATTTGAGCGAAATCCGTCGGAAATTTTTGAGAAATTGACGTTTTAGTGACGTCATGTTCGCCATTTTCGCCTCAAAAACGGCAAAAGTTTAAACGCCGCTAACATCTTCATTTTTAAAGGAATCAAGACTTAACAAAAAAGGTTATACGTAATTTTACTTTGTCTATCAAATGGCGATCTCGGTTTTTTGAAAATTTTGGATTTTGGCCTAAATTTTTTCAAAAAACTGATTTTTTTTGGGAAAATCATTATAAAATCCAAAATTTTGAGTCTATCGAAAAAAAACGGAATATATGTCAGAGAAGTGGTCTATGTGCACCTACATACCAAATTTTAGAAGAATCGGTTCAAAAATGTGGGAGTTATTCAAAATTTTATGACGTCACGACACACAAACTTTTTGAAAAATGACTTTTTTGGAAGTTCTAGACCTCGTACGGAAACAAAAATAGCACCATTCGATTTGCCGTGAAAAACTGCATCAGATAGACACCTTTTTAGGCCTTAACAACCAACTTCAAAATTTGACCTCACTTGACCTGACCTTGACCTGACCTCGACCTGAAATTCATCCAGAGGTGGTCCATATCACTTATTGAGTGTGCCTATTGAATTCTATGAGTAAAATGACCCATAAAACATGTGTCGCACATGCCCTTTTCTATATTTTGTTTTTTGGTGACCTGACCTGACCTGACCTGACCTTGACCTTGACCTCTGAATGATATTGTATGCAACGAATATTGTCTTTGTAGCCTAAGAACACGTTTTGGGCGATCAGTCTCAGTCCATGACTCCATTCTTCGGCAACTACGGTGCAAGGCCGATACTGTAGAAACTTGCAATTTGTACCCTTGACCTGACCTTGACCTTGACCTCAAACTTTAAATTAAGTACATGTTTTTAGTAGTTCGTGTTGAGAGCTTTCGATTGGCGTTTGAATTTTCCAAATCGGACCATTAGTTCGGGAGATAACAGGGGGATAAAATTTACCCCCCCCCCCAGCCCCGCGCGTTCGGCTGGAGACCCCAGCCCCGCGCGGGTTAAGTGATAAGTATGCAAGTTTAGGAAAACTTGCGCAAATACGCGTTTTGATGCACTAGAAGAGGCCTCAGTTGACAAGTGAGTGTTTTCTGCGAGTGTCTTTAGGTGACTTTACGTTATGAATTAATGAGGTAATCCAGTCCATTCCAAAAGGCTCACCAATCGCAATCGACCCACTTGTCACCAAGTTGGCCAGTCTCGAGCGTCGTCGGGACCCAATCATCATGCAGAAATCTTTGAGAGCCTGAATAAGCTCCTAGACCGAAGCCAAAATTACAAAATGAAACACTAATCCCGTCCAAATAACACCGGCCAATTTTAATAAGGCGCGAATCCTACCTAATCCACCATCCGATTTTGGCAGTGCAAATTGCGCATGGTTCTTGGCGACCACGGGAAGCTAAGCTAGCCGCGCCGAGAAGGGCACCTGTCTAAGCATCTCATTGTGACCGGACGGCCGCCGCTGAGCCCAGCCGCTGAGGTGGAGGGGCATAAATGGCGCATCCGGGCACAGCCCTGCGACCACTAATTAGCCATTTGGCGCACTGTAATGGCGGCTGAGAGAGACAGCTGAGCCGCCGGCCGCGACAGAACCCCAGCGGATGGTATTGAGCGCGGACACAGAGACGACAGACAGACGCAAGGAAGTGTGTAAATGAGGGATGGTCAGAGATAGAGGAAGAACTGAAACGGAAAACTCATGGCCTCAACCGTTGAGTTGGTACCGTGCCGCGCCGTTGCTGAATAGCCTCCAACCTCAGGTAGTGAAGCTGTCACCTGCCAACTTCCCCGGTCTGCCAGGGCCTTGCTGTTGAACCGCATGCCCCTTGTGGTCGCTGAGTGGCTGTATATACAGTAACCGACAGGACCGACACTATGCTAGATATGTTGTGTATTGTTGAATTTCCTTTGTAAATACGAAGATGATTTTCGTCCCTAACCCATGAACAAATGGTGTTGAGTGTTCTCCCCGCGTCAGGCACCAATAACTCGGAGCAAAAATGTGATCGCCACGTCACATGTGGAAATTTTATGACGTCAATATTGAGCGCGCAGGCGCACACGCTCACTCACATGTGGCTGACCAAATCTCGGTGCAGCTGTGCAGCGCCTTTGTATAAAATGTACTCGGCTTTACTGTTTTAGCAGTGGCCTGGAAAGCATTCAGAGTAGCACGTCTCATAATGGGCGTCTTAAGCTCCTTAACTCAACTTCAAATCCGCGCTTTCAGCTCTTGTTTACCGTCGTGGAACTTTCGCTTAGTGGCATTCTGACTCCGTGAAAAGTTGTTTGACGTTTTCTGACATGTGTTATGTTGAGACCAACTGAAAAGAGCCAGATTGATTCAGTTGTGCCACGCCAGGACCTGTTGGAAGAATTGTTTCGAGGCCACTTCCCTTGGGTAGAGACAGGCCGAACAGAACATACGCTGCCATGTCACTCTGACCAAAATGAATGTCGTGGCTTTGTCTGCTGTTCCGATTTTCACGCATTGCTTGAATAAATAATTGCTTGAATAACAGGAAAAAGCAACAAGTAGAGTGTTCGCCATACAAATGAGAAGACCCTCTTTACCATCTCAGCAGCGCCGCCATCCCTACCTGTGCCGGCAGGACAGGGGGAGGGGGTAACGATAGCGGAACCGGCTGTCACACCCACACGTTCTGAAAATCGGCTGCTGGCGCGCCAGTGACGACCTTTGACCTCTGACGGTGACCCGGCGCCGAAGGTCACCCCCTGCACTCCCCTCGAGCTGCAGTGTCCGTCCGTGCGCTGGCGTGGGCGCTCCGTGGATGGTTAGAGCAGGGGCGTCTATATGACCAACAGAACCGATGGTGCATGCTGTGGGCTGACCAAAGAAGGCCAAATGCAGGGAATATTTTGCCACGAAATAAACAACGTTTTTGTCTTGGCATTTTTTAAAAGAATATGCTACCTACATGCAAAATATTCCTTTGTAGTTCTATCAAGCTTTTTGATATACGAATAAACAGTCATTTTATTCAATTTCAATATTGATCGGTGTCTATATGCGTAACTTGGTGAACTAAGCGCATTGGTATATCACAAGTCGCAACGTTATGTCACTTGTTCTGGATATCAGCAGAACGTAAGAGGTAAATCTAACTCAAACGCTTAGAAGATTCCTGAAACCAATGCCAAACGCATAAAACATGTCAAAGCAATTCAAATTACGACTGGACATTTTCGCTGTACCGAATATCACTCATCGAGCCGTTGCCGTCCACCAATCGACACCTATTTCAGTCACGAAAGGTCAGACGCGTCACTCTCATTAGGAACCTGACCGCTGCCCATCGTCCAAAATCTACGAGGAAGCCTCGAAACAGCTCCCAACCAGCTCACCGAAATCCCATCTCGAACATCTCCGATCCGAGGTTGACATTTCTGGTGACACGGCGCCGCGACCCGGGCGGGGTCAGTTCAATATTTCACCGACGGCCGGTGCGGTGGCCGGTCGCTGGGCCGACAATAACGCTCGGTCAGGACGGCAGTAAAGTGTGTCCAATCGACGGGACGACCTCGGCATCCGTCGGCCGCCATCGACCCGACCGACCTACCTGTGGCCGGCGGGACGCTGCGGCTGATAGCGAGAGGGAACTGCTCGGTACTGGCCTTCCAACGGGGCTCTGGACAGACACAGGGAGCCCGGGGAGGAGAGATTCATAGGTATGATGAAGGTGTGGCGAAAATCGGACTACACGAATCTAAAACGAGCCATGACGTTGCCGGCAAGCCTAGGCATTTCCCAACGACTTTACTAGTTTTTATGTCATCAAGCTTGAGCACTGGATAATAATCAGTATGTTACTGAATCATTCTATACATAAACCCACAACATCTACAATTTATGTCGATCCAGTTATGTCACTTCGCAGTTCACACACCAGTCTTGCCGTCAGCTCGGTGTACCATTTCTCCCCGTCATGCAGGAATCATTTCTAGGAATACCGAGGACAGCTGATCGAAAGTTAAATCCACACGCCTCGGGCTACTATCACAACTTATTCAGCGTCCAATAACCCAGAGTGGGCGTGTGGTCCTGTGGGAACACGCAATCAGTCGGGGTAGGTGCTGGTTCTACAGAGCGACCTTTACTCTGGTCCAGTATAGAGTGTCTTTTGTCAATGACGGTGGCATGAGCGCATTAGCCTGGCAGAACGCAAAATGGCCACGACAGCGCTAAACAGTTCATCAACAATTGGACATCTGTCTGTTTATGTGAATTGAGATCTAGCATATGTGCATTGTTTGATGAGCCAATCGTTTAAAATCGCAATCGTATGTGATAATGTGAGGCATTACTAGTTAAACGTGAGCGGAGTGGAACGAAAGAGCGTCATATATTTGCATTTATACGAAAACAAACATGGTAAAATCAACATGGGCACAGTAGTAATCATCGGGATAGCTAAGGCCTTTTATAAAGGAAGTCGGCCGTGAAAAGTTAGTGTTCTCGAGTCCATAACAAGCCATAGCCTTAGTTATAAAATAAAATTCAGTCGTGGTAAACGGCGCTTTCCTGGTCTGTCAGCCATGCAGCCTTGTAAAATGTTCATTCCTCCTTCATAAAATGACGGTAAAAGAGGAGCTCATCATAGTAAAGGATGATTTCGGCACAACGGATAATATTTGGCATGCATTGTTGTTCGAGTTTATCGCTGGGGCTGAAATCATGAGCCAGCAATTTTCGAAGACCAGCTGGCACGTATGCTTGACGACAAAGCTGGTGACGTTTTATCGTGTAGTGGCCTTTCTATTTCTCAGCCCTGATTATAGGTACATATATTGCTGTGCGATGTTCAAGGTTTCATTTTAATCTGTTTCAGGAGACCTAGCGCCCAGCCGTCATGCAAGAGTTATGTGACTACCCGTAATGCACACAAAACGAGATGCCAGTGAAGGATTGCTAAGTTTAAACATGTATAGTCACAATCAGAATCGCTGTTCAATGGCTATTTCATAGCACCGTATTGCGCCCCATGGGATATGATAAAAGAGAATGATTAAAGAGCATGCAATATGTCATGTGAATGTGATCTTACTCCATTTGTCGACTAAAAACGCTTTCAGTTTAGGACAGAAGAAGTCATCTAACAAATTTATCTCCAAGGAGCTGTTTGCAATAATTCATTGAGATGGGAAACATAGATTGACGGATAAAAAAAGACATATGTACAATCTGAAAATAAATGCATTCATGCTTCAACTCGTTACCCGAACAGAGAAAATGTTTCACAACAAAATGACAGTGTAAAAGCGGACAATATGTGGGTATCAAAGTGTATTTGTAACAGTAGAATCATAAAAAATAGCATTGTAAGTATTGTAAGTATGCATGTGTATTGTATTTATAGTATTGTAAGTATGTGCGATACATGCGAGCTGCCGAGTTTTGATCACACCGGCCGGTTGTTCGATGAGCTGTCCGAAAGCAATTGTTTTGTCGATTGATGTCACGCTAAGACCTACTGTTTGGACAGGGAGTCGGGGCGCGAAACGAGAAAAACAAAATACAATGGAGAGGGACGCGATCTGAACAGCAAGCGCTGAGCCAACAATAGAAAGAAAGGAAAAGGAAAGAGCTATCGTGAAGCGTGAGTGAAATGAAACCCACATACCAATGATAGTGCAGAAAACGGTCACCTAGCATTTGATATTGTTTGTGCCGTGATCATCAGAAGCACAATAACGAAAGCAAAGCCGTTGTTTGTGGAAGCAAATAAATCATTTTGGCATGCGGAGTCGATCCCCATACAATACTTGGTAGGCTGCATATAAAGCTGGTCATGCATTTTTCCGCATTGCTTTATAATTAACCCGCGCCCTGCTGGGGATGGTGTTTGAACACCCCCCCCCCCCCTCCCCCTCCTGTGGTTTTTGGCACACCTTATCATACATCAATTCTACACATGTTAAATTTCAGAACAAGGTCATTCAAGGTCAGGTCACCAGGTCACTTGAAGTGACCTCACCTCATAAAAAGTTTCAATGTCTGCCATAGCTACAACGAGTGACCGATCGCTTTGAAACTTTCAGCGATTGCTATGAGCAATACTGTGTACAAAATGTGCACCTCAGAATTATGATATCGATGATCTAAGGTGAGGTCAATTTTGAAACCTCCTCATTGTAAGTCAATGGGAGAAAATAAAAATCGCCTCTTTTTGACGAAAGCCATTATAAACACTCCCAACACTGTAATACAAGTAACTAGGACACACTGAACATGAAAATGGTATCCGTGACCCCTGTTCATGCCCCTGAGGTCATCCCAGGTCACGAATGGTATATCTAACAGTTTTTTTCGCGAATAACCTTTGATGGAGGCATGCTAGAGCGATGAAAACGTCTTGGATCTGTTCAGCTCGACGATACGGATCGACTAATATGCAACATGACCCTTTCCGGTCAGGTCATGACTTTGAGCTAAGGTCAAATTTTCAAGTTGACCTTTCAAGGTCAAATTATAGTTCATTCGACGCGTCTTAACGAGAGGAACACGATGCCGGTAAAATTAACCTCGTGCAAGGCTTAAGTCAAAAGTTATTGCAGAAAAGGTGTTAAAAAATGGGCTATTTTGGCAGTTTTTGGCCCCCGTTAACACTAGGCCAAATCTGAGAGAGTACTCAGAAAGGGTTATAATAGCGCTATCGAATGCGCCTTTCTGTGGCGCTGTAGCTCTATTGGTTTCCGAGCTATGCGTTGGTTTTTTGGAAATTGTCGACATTTGACCTAAAAATCGGCGAAATGTTACCTTCAATGACCTTGACCTGACCAAAAAAAATGACCAAAGTGGATTCGTCATTATTTTTGAAGCTCTTTCGAACACCGTCTTTCTCGTATTGCTACGTGGTCCAGGAGCCGAATTAGAAGGGGGGGGGGGCGGTCAAACACCCCCGCCCCACATTGCCCCAAAAGACGGTAAATAACTTTTGAAAATACCAATCTCCATTTTTAGTGTTTTCTGGACTAAAATTTTGCGAGGAATCCGATTATGTGGTCCCCGAGATCTGAAAAATTTCCATTTTGGAGATAGCACCAATTTTTTGAAAAATAAATATTCGTCAGGCATGATAGTCAAATAAATTGAAAATATAATGAGTTAATTTTTGTATGACAACGCAAGAATGTGTCGAACATGAATTAGAGATATATTTTAGCTGAGATGATACTAAATCTGCGCAAACATGTACATGAACTAGTACATTAACCCTCATCGGCCGAGAAGGGGTGGGGCGGGTGCCGCCTCATAGAGTTTTTCGCGATAGCTCAAAACACGCCTAGGGTAGACAGCTGAAACTTGGCATACCTAATCTTTTATTCAAGCTGGATCGTTTGACATCAACTGCGTTTTCAGGTCAGGTCAGGTCACTGACCTATGACGTCATAAATGAGCCTCTGCGAGGTCCTCAGATGTTGCAAATTTGCAACGCCCTCAGTGCCAGAGGAACTTTCATGCAGGAAGATGAAACTTACAGGGCGTAGTATCCTTCGATGTCTCACAACTTGTATATCTCGGATTCAACCTAAATGTCACATGAGGTCAGGTCGGTCACGTGACCTCACCATTATAAGTCAATGAGGGAAATATGAAAACTGTTATTTTGGCGCCGGAAATGATCTAAAACTATCCCAAGCACATGGAATCGTGGTTTCATGATCGGACCTTACAAGGAGTGCATGAAACCACGATTTCATGTGCTTGGGACAGTTTTAGATCATTTCCGGCGCCAAAATTACAGTCTTCATATTTGCCCCATTGACTTACAATGGTGAGGTCACGTAACCGAACTGACCTCATGTGACCAGACTGACCTTTGGGAAAATCCGAGATATACAAGCTGTGAGACCTCTGTAGGATACTACGTCCTGTAAGTTTCATCTTCCTGTGAAAGTTCCCCTGGCACTGAGGGCGTTGCAAAGTTGCAACATCTGATGACCTCGCAGAGGCTCATTTATGACGTCATAGGTCAGTGACCTGACCTGACCTGAAAGGGTAGTTGGTGTCAAAAGATCCATCTTGAATAAAAGATTAGGTATGCCAAGTTTCAGCTGTCTATCCTCAGCGTGTTTTGAGCTATCGCGAAAAACCCTATGAGGTAACACCAGCCCCACCCCTTCTCGGCCGGCGAGGGTACTAGTTTATGTACATGTATGAGCAGATATAGTATCATCGCAGATAAAATATATCACTAATTTATGTACGACACATTCTTATGTTGTCACAAATATTCACTCATTATATTTTCAATTTATTTGACTTTTATGCATGACGAATATTTACTTTTCAAAAAATAGGTGCTATCTCCAAAATGAAAATTTTTCAGATTTCGGGGACCACACCATCGGATTCCTCGCAAAATTTTGGTTCAGAAAACACTAATATTGGAGATGGGTATTTTCAAAAGTTGTTGGGGCAATGTGGCCCCCAGCAGGGCGTGGAAATCCAGGACCCCCATCGGGGCGCGGGTTAAATCGTCGAAAACAAAGTCACACCCACATCTAGTCGATTTTTCAATCCACAGCTTCTCTAGATTTCAACTACGTTTAGTTAGGCCGTCTGCATGCAATATCCTAGCACTGCGCGCTTCTGAGGCCCATCGCACCCTGGCTGGGATGTTGGTTGAATTGTATGTAGATACCGGGTGGCCTGAAAAAACGTGTTGCGAACCTCAAGGGTAAACCCTTTCTAAACTGTGACACTAGAACTTATAATTTGGTATCATCACCTCTCCACAACAGAAATAAGCTCGCTATTTTCCTGCGAAGCACTAGCTCGACCATGGGCCGAACGGCTTGGGTGGTCCGATCAACCCCCTGTGCATACTTCAGAGCACGTGAAAGCGCCTATATAGGTACGGGCAAGGTTTTAAAAAACGTCTTAGCTTTCATCTGGTTCGCTGTGAAGTGACGCTGAGCATTATAAACCACTGACGAGGAAGACGGAAGTCTCGGTAAATACACCCATAAGATTATTCACTATCTGCCATTTTATTCTCTCTCACACGGGAAAATACACAGCGAGTCTATGTTGACGCCTTCATCTTGGTATGCTTCTTGGCAATCATGTGTCTGCGTACATCAAGATAGCGCTTACAGAGTTAGTGCTTGTGTCTCAAAGACAGACCAAGCTACGTGACCACACCGATCCTAGTTGGTACAGAGCGCCCCGGAGCACGCAAAGGTTTTCTGGGAGCGGTCCAGTTCTCGTTTCGCATTAATGTATCTTCGGTCTAGGCTGTTGTCGACCTTTATCGAATCATTGAACGTTTTTTCATTTGACTGAGCTGTATTTCTGGACCCTGTGTGCTTTGGTCCCTGTTTCGGATGCTGCTCTGAGGATACGGGAGATGGTATAGGCTTTGGGTAGCATGACTTCGATGACTTCCCTGGTGTCTCGAAGCGGGTAGCTCCAGCAGAAGACTCAGGTCGAATGGGTAAGGGCACCAGCTTTTGAGTTGCGGTTGTCTTTGGCGCGGTCGTTTGCTCCCGGTAAGCCTTTTCGTCGTCGTCAACCTTGCTCAGGCTTGGAGGTACCACGTCCACGATTCGGGTGCTTTCGATTGCTGCCAACTTCTCGTTCACACGCGCCGCGTTCTCATCAGCATCCCGCACCACGTCGCTGAAAGAGGGTGGCTCGCGAATTCTTTTCCCGGAGGTATCCGGCAACACAATGGGTCGTAACTTCTGATCCCCCAGTTCTTGCGATTCTGATGTCGGCACTGCAGGGTAAGCAGGAAGGTTCGGGACTAGGCCATCCCTGGTTTTGATCGAGTGCGATTTGAAGCCGGCATTTTCAGTTGGTTGAATGAGTCCAATTGTGCCGCTTCCAGTGCTATCGACCTTTGTCTTTAGCTTCGCCACTGACCTTGTGGCCAACTCTTTGGCAGCCGACGTTTCTTGGCACCTGACTTGAGTACCATCAGCCGTCTTTGCACTCACGATTCTAGTTTTGGTTCTCGTCGACTGTGATACAGAAGCACCAGCCACCTCTCCTGTGTTCTGTGAGTAACAGGGTGGCGGGCCGGATTTACTTGATCCTGTACCTCTTGGCACGTGTCCCGGATTTGCTGGCTTGGCCGGAGGATATGGTGTAGGACTTGTTGTCGGGTAGTGCACCGTCTTCGGTGTTGCAGTGTGGTGCTGTGACACCCCAGGCGTTGTCGGGGGAGCTTGTATCGGCTCTTGAGTTGCTGGTTTGTATGGCTCATTAGTAACAGTAGCCGACGTGGTGGGAGTCAGCGTTTCGGACTTGGAAGAGATTGGGACCTTACCATGTTCACCAGATGGTGGGTGATGGTAGACGTCTTTCTTTGGTGACTCTTGCTGATGGTAGTATGGCCCCTTCGTTGTCGGTGCGTATGTAGGGTAGTTGGGGTCTTTCGTCGTCGGTGCGTGCGTAGGGTAGTACGGTTCTTTCGTTGGTGGTTCTTGAGGAGGGTAATGAGGCTCTGTTGTTGATGGCTCTTGCGGAGGTTGGTACGTCTCTTTGGCATTCGATTTGTGATGGATATGTGCACTCGTTTGCCTCAGAGAAGTGTCGTCCTGTCGTATCGTTTCACGAGCGCCGGGCGGCAGATGGATAACTGTGCCATCTGATGGCTCGCGTGAGTTCGAAGCACTCCGGCCTCTGATCTTGGTGATCTTGCTGGACGAGGTGTGCGAGGCCGCGTTATTCGAGGTGGTGGACGCTGCCCCGTCACCGGTCACATCAACCACTTGTACTCTCCGGATAGTGGCCTCGGGCTTGGAGTGTGTCTGGGACGTGGCTCGCGACACGTGCGGTCTTACCGGTCCTCGGTCCTCGGACTCCTTCTCAGGCTGATAATGCACCTGCTGACCTGCCTGCGAGTAATCATCGCTCTTCTTGGCCGCTTGCAGGGGCCTCCCTCCGAACCCCTTCCGTGATCCGCGTGAGATGGGCTCTGGTTCATCGTCAGCCGGCTCTGGGTGATACTCCTCTATCCTCGTCGGCACCTCGTGCGTATCTTCGACCTGCGCGATGGGTATCCGCTTCACGCGTGTCGTTTGCGAGTGGCTGGCACTGTTCCTGCTCAGAGTCGACACCCTGGCGTCGCCGGACACACCGACGGCGTGCCGGCCTCTCCCGGGCGGCGCCGCCCGGGCGTGCGGTGCGCCCGCGCTCGCGAGCAGTAGCGCGAGCAGCAGCAGGACGCCGGCCGGCATGGTGGCAGTGCTGTGCGGCGCGGCGACTGGGCTCTGGACTGGCTCCGGTGACGGCGCGACGGCGTGTGACGCGCCGCCCGGACGTGCTGTCGACGCCAAAGGTCAGCGACGGCCACCGCCGGTGCGTCGCACGCCCCCGCGCACCACCGCCTGCCACTGCAACCAAGGTGACTCTGGCCGTGAACCAGACGTCAAAGGTCGGCGACAGGCTCGCGAGCAGGCTCGGTGCCTGCAATCAGACACAGAGGGTGACGTATTATCTGCTGTTGGCCTGGTTGCAGCACAGTGGACCATTTTGGAAAACGGACATGCAGGGGAGTTAGTCCTGTCATGCCGAATGCCGAACATGTATGACAAGAAACTGTCCGAGTGCAGAGAGGTATAGGGCGAACTGCTTCACCAAACAGTAAGGCTGCAGCCAAAAACCGAAACACGTTTTTGTCATTTACCGTGCCAGGAAGGTCACCGGTTCACCTGAGGCGGTTCGTCTGCACCATCACCTTCCTCTCATGGAGAGCAGCAGCACGTGTTTTTACGAAGCTTTTTCTCGGGTATGGACCAAACACGAGAAGAATCGTACTCATTAGTAAAAAAGTGGCTGTTTGCAGCTCGCAACGAAACTTTCAGTATCCTCGAATCAATCAATATTTTACCTATTTTCAACTCAAAATTTAGTTACAAAATCCTAGATGATCTTCGGCCTGTCACTTCTTATTCGGGATCGTGTCACGCCAGAAAGGCATGGTTCGGCACATGTCAGCGCGAATTATCTGTAGTACGTTTCCAGACTTTCTGTGATAAAAATGTAAAATAATGCTAATTTCAGTGGCTACGGTGGGTTTCAAGGTCACGTGCAGGTCAGGCCCAGGTTATTGACCTTTGGTAACATCGGTTGAGTTTTATGTACCCACTTTAATTTTACCGTCTTCATCCGCTTGTAATGTCAATGTTATTTTACCGCCTCTTTTTCGTTTTCATATCGTATTGCCATGTCTCAGCGCCGGCCACGCGGGGCCGACTTTGCCGACTTTGCCGACTTTGCCGACTCTCCCGAGCTCTGGCTGAGCTGCGCCAACCCCGCGCGCCGCGCAGCCGCCCAAGGCACGTCAGTCACGATGCCACGCGTGCCCATCTTAGGAGGATTTAGCGGCGCGCGCTATTCAACTATCTCGACTCCGGCGGTTACTGCACAAAGCCTTAGATCTGCCGTTTACATACTTGTCCATCATAGTTTAGTCACACTTAGCTAATGCCAGGTGCGCCTCGGGCAGTACATCGGTGTAAACTCCGCCCCGTACCCATTTTTCTAGCCACTAGCGTACTGTAACGTTTCATTTCCGTTCATCGCTAACCACTAAGATCGCAGTGCGTAGGATGCCCGAGGCTAGCCCGGGACATTCCCGAGAGTGCAGCCAGGCAGTCTCCGGCTGGCTCTCAAACTGTGCACTTCCAGTGAAACTCAACTCTTGTGACCAGTGGCCCAGTGACTGTTTACTGCTCTTCAACCTGATCTTCGCTCTGCTCTGCTGTCGACAAGAAAATACAAGAAAATATAACTCTCTCCAACGTCTTTTCTTCGCGGGTCAAACACACGTCGGCCGAGCCCGACCCAGCCCGATAAAACTGGCCGCCGTTACATTTACAGCTCACACATTCTATGATTGTTCTCGGAACTAATTTCTAATTTACCAATCATTTAGGCAAAACCTGGAACCATGGCTGAAGCTGGAATTAAACCGTTCTTATCTTATCATTATACAGAAATAATATTTTGCATTGCATAGACACCATGTTCCTCAATGCGAAAAGGATTGATTTACAAATCGACAAAGTCTACAGGATGAGTTTAACCCGCGCCCCACTGCACTGGGGGGGGGGCTATTCATTGCCCCCTCCCGTTTTTCTGCAACAACTTCCAAACCACTTGACGTATCGACGCCAAACTTTCAGTACCGTCGGCTGCACCAATTTGACACCTTATGTCAAAATATGAGTTTCGTAGCTACCATAACTCGGCCGATAATGACGTCAGAGTGACGTCATGTTCGGCCGATTTCGACGCAAAACATTGAGCCACGGCAATCGCTCCCAAGAGCTCAGGTTTTAAGCTAGATCCAATTTATTTGCATGGAAGGACTCAGAATAAACTGTGCTATCAAACTGCATTCTCGGATTTTCAAAATTTTGAAAATTTCGAAAATTTTATAAAATAAAATTCAATTTTTACATTTTTATCTTTTTTTCAAAAACTCTTTGACTTTCGAAAAAACCGGAATATACGTGATAGACCACATGCTTATAACTTACTCTAGGAAGTGTTAGCTAAATATCTTCAAAAATGGCCAAGTTATAGGCATTGTTGCAAAAGATCTACACTTATAATTTTTCAAATCAATTTTTAAGTACGTATTTGACATCGTACACCAAGATAAATAGCACCATCGTGTTCCTGAGCTCAAACTGCATCCAATAGACACTTTCTTATTGAAAAATTTTAACTTCAAAATTTGACCTTTTTGACCTGAAAGTGACCTGACGTGAGCTAAATTCAACTCAAAATAACCTCAAATGACACAAACGACATCAAATTCGAAATCTATGGCCTAAATGGACCATAAAACATGTGTCACGTGACCGACGCATGACATAATATTCCCGTGACCTGTGATGACCTGACCCTGACCTGAAAATCAAAGTACAAGTTTGGTACCCTCAGCGTATCTAAAACATCTGTTCACGAGTGTGTAAGCCAAAAATGAGCCTGATCTGACTTGTAAGACGGCGGCCAGAGCCCAAAATGTGAACAAGCCAAAATGCTAATAATTTGTACTTTGACCTGACCTGTGACGTCATCGGTGACCTCGAGGTCAATAAAATTAGGTTTTCTCGACAGTTGTTCCGGGGCTATCAGACGCCGTTTGAATTTTGACGATCGGCCCAGTAGTTTCGGAGTAAGGAGGGGGGCTATGAAGAGCCCCCCCCCCCCCCAGTAGGGCGTGTACGCAGACTCCAGTGGGGCGCGGGTTAAGTTGGTGGGGCAGAACGCGCATTAGCAAAAAGCAAGGTTGGTGGGGCAGTCGCCCCACCGTGCTAGAGCGATGAAAACACGTCAGATGTGTTCAGTTCGACGATACGGATCAACTGATATGCAAGATGACCCTTTACGGTCAAATTTTCAAAATAACCTTTCAAGTTAAAGGGACCCTCCCACCTTCAAAAAAGTTAATGAATTGGCATGAAAGTGATGTCGCTCGGTTCAGAAAGAGCAAAAACGAATATCTACCAAATTTCATCGAAAAATATTCACCGGTTTTCAAGATATTAGACTTTTACTTTTGTTTACTTTTTGGGATCTCCGCTGTTCCTGGCGACTTTATTTGAAAGTGCAGCATTTGTTGCGCGCTAAGCAGCATATACCACCGCGTGCTACAAAACGTTTTAGTCAAACATTTAAAAATCGTTAGATATCTGTGCTGACGTCACACATTCAGAGGGGTATTCCTATGCATTAGCCCCTCTGAATCAAAATGCTGCAATTTTGAAATTCAATATTTCCGATTTAAGGCATTTCTCGATGTTGAAAGTGCCGAAACCGGTAATTGTGAGCCAGGGACCCCATTTTGGCTATCTCAACTCAAATCTTATGTTAAGGTGGGAGAGGAACACGACACTGTCAAAAACAATGTCCGGCTCTCTTCAGTCAAAAGTTGTTGCCGAACAACATTTATCGTGAAAACGGCTATTTTTACAGTTTTTGCCCTCTGGAGGCCGTTGACCTGAGGTCAACTCTGAGATGAATGCTCAGAAAGGTCTGTAAAAGGACTATCGAATGCGCTATCGAATCTGCGGCGCTGTAGCGAATTGGTTCCCGAGTTAGCCATTGTCAGTCTCCAAAATTATTGAAATGGACTAAATTTGACCTTTGATGACCTCTGGTGACCTGACCTTTGACCTGACATAAAAAATGATCGAAGTGTTTCCGTGTTTATTTTTGACGCTCTTTCGATTGCCGCGTGTCGCTACGTGACTCAAGAGTCAAGAGCCGAGTTAGAGGGGACGTGGAAACGCCCCCAACCCCCAGCCGGCACGGAAAACACAGGCCACCTGTTAGGAACTAGCTCAAAATTTCAAAATGTAGGTATTAGGTATCTATCATAAAAAAAAAAATCAGCACCACAAAATGGCCCTGGATAATCTCACTTTTTGACACTCTAGCACTTCCCGATTTATTCAACACATGTGAGTCATTGACCTGGCCTGGAAAGCCAACATTGACCCAGGACATTAACCCTCGCACGACCAGGCCATTTCTCATAACACGAACGACCAGGGGGGGGGTTGTTACGACCCCCCCCCCCCCTGGCGTTTCGAAACGGAAGGTCGTAGAGCTTAGCGGAAAAAACCAACGGATTGCTCTCAACGAGATCTCGTGATTGGTGGTATATTTTTTGGTCCTAGGTCAACATTTGACCTACTTATGACCGGTCAAAGGTCAAATTTTCGGAAAAATTTAACTTTTTCAGATTTCCGCGCCGATTGCGGCAAAACGGTAAGAGATATCGACTTGAAATCTTCACTAACGTGATCCTTGATCAATTCTCTATCGTTTGGTGTGTATTTCGATTTCATAACTTTAAAAATGATGCGTTGGGAGCATCGGAAGTCTGCAAGGTCATTTGTGCATTGGGTCACGTCAGGCGTGTGACGTCACTGACCTGACCCTGACCCAAAATGAACTACAAGAAACAACCGACGATGCCTGAAATGGATAGCAAATTCGAATTCAGGGCATCAAAATACCCCGAAATGGCATACAAGTGCAAGAAGTCATTACAGGTCAACCGAGGTCAATGACCTTACCTTGACCTTTAGTGACCTTCAAAATGTCAACGGACATTGTGCCAATGTCAAATCAGCCAGTTGTGATTCTATAAAACAATCCATCAGTGCGTCAGGTCAGTCGGCATTTATACCAATGTGAAGCAATCTCCAATTTAGCGTAAATCTGGCCGGAGGTTGTTCCCTTTATGACGTCATAACTCCGTGACCTGACATGACCTTGACAAAAAAAAACCAAAAGTTGCGCAAAGGATGCCCCAAAGGGTACTGAAAATTTGAGCAGGCTATCTGAAACGGTTCGGCGTGTAGCTAAGAAAAACCTCGGGGGGGGGGGTTGATACAACCCCCCCCCCCTAGGCGTTCTAGGGTTAACCCTATTCCTGGCGGGGGGGCCTCAGGAGCCCCCCCTGAGGTTTTTTGGTTATATCTCCCAAACGCGTTGAGCTAGGAAGCTCAAATTTTCTGACTTTTCTTAAAAGGCTTCTACGCAGCATGTCTGAAAATTTTGAGTTGATCTGACCTCAGGTCAGGTCACCAGAGGCGGTTTGGTGACGCTACCTCAGAAAAGTTTGCAATCACGCCAGAGCTAGAGTTTTTGACCGATCAATTTCTTCTCTTCAGGGTTTAGTTAGGGTACCAGTATGTGCAATTTGTATATCTCGGAATTTTGATATCGGTGACCTAAGGTCAGGTCAATTTCGCGACCTCCCCATTATAAGTCAATGGGGGAAAAATCAACTCCCTGTTTTTACCACTAAAACGGGTCGGAATGGCCCCATATACCATACATGACTTCATATACGATCAACCTTCACTACCTTGAGGTCTGTTTTGCTGTTGGGCAGCTGTGAGGTCATGTGACGTCATCAAAGGTCACCAAAGGTTTTTGGCCAATAACTCCGTACAGGAACAAGATACAGACGCGTGGATGGTCTCATTGTGTTCAGCTCGTCAAGACGCATCGAATGATATACATGATGACCTCGAGGTCACGTGACCTGAGGTCAACCTTTGACCTTGACCTTTCGAGGTCAACATATATATCATTCGATGCGGATTGACGAGAGGATCACGATGATGCCCTTAGTTCGTTCCTATCTTGACTAATTCGAAAGTTATTCGAGAAAAACTCTCTCCATATCTAGTGCCGCCATTTTGACTTTTTCGACCCCTGTGACGTCATCTTTGACCTGACCTGAAAATGACCTTAGTAAAAATTGTAGATCTTGGCCGTGCGTATCCGATGCCGTTTACCGCTTGTCGCTATCTTGCTTCGTTCTCGAGATCTCAGGGGGGGGCCGAATCGGCCCCCCCCCCCGCCAGTTTCTTGTCCCGGCGGAGCCCGCCAGGAATAGGGTTAAGCGTCAAACTTCAAACGTCAAACTTTCAGTACCAGGGGGGGCAGAGTCTGGCCCCCCGCCCTCCCAGCAGGGCGCCGTTCGGCGGAATACTCCAGCCGGGCGTGAGCCGAAGCTTTCGATTGCCTCTTACCATCTTTCTACGACTATCCGTTCTGGAATTACATAGACTGGGTGTGGAAACGGACCCCATCAGCGTTTGGCTGACAGCTGAGTTATGAATATTCTAATGAATATTATGATTTAAGAAAATGACCTTATGCTCATGATACAATGAAATGATAGTGAAAAAGTCAAAAAAATATTATACCTACTTATATACCTAATACCTACCTACCCATGGGTGGAGAACCTGCCCCGGCCACCCCGGCCGTGGCCGGGGTAACTTTCAGTGGGGTAACTTTTCCACTCTTGCTCCGACAACTTTCTCACAGTTCATGACCATAACGGAGCTAGAACACTGCAAGCAAAACATTCGATAACACGGTCGCGAATAATATTTCAGGTGCATGCTTAAATCAATTAGAGGGCCAAAACGGTCAAATTTGACATTTTTGTGTGGGAAGGTTGCAACTTTCCACGAAATAAGCTTTGCAAAGGGCCTGATCGCAGTTTTTAGCACTATTATGCAGCAAATTTGACCTGATGACCTGACACTTAGGTGACCTGCGGCCGAACTTTTAAGGCGTGATGCAAAATTGTTGTTAAAATTACGAAATTTTTCGCACCTGCGAGCAGCAGTCTTCCCTAAAAAGCATAAAAACTGCAGACATGTCACAGGATCAGGATATGGGTTTGTTGATTGCCGTTGACAAATAGGCATTGGAGCATATCGTCTTTCTGACTTTCGGTCGCCGGCCGGGGTAACTTTTTCAGACATTCTCCACCCATGTACCTACCTACTTAGGTATAATACTTTTTGGACTTATTTCACTATCATTTCATTGTATCATGGGCTTAATGTAATTTTTAACATCATAATATTTATAATTATGCTCAAACTAGCCATTTTTTTGGGTTAGGCCCTTTCGGTCCAATGAGACCATTTCAGAGCCGGGAGGATGATAGGATATAGGGGGAGACATTGGTCTGGGCAGGCACCCTAGTGAGTCGCCGGGGCTGAGCCCGTCCAGAGGACAGGCCACCCAGCCCCAAGGCACTCACTGCACCCGGCTACGGGGTGCGCTCCCTCGGGAGCAGCGGTGCCGCTCCAAGGGAGCAGCCCGCATCAGATAAAGTTGCCTGTCCAGGCCGGAGGGGGGTTGCGGCGTGGAGGAGAAGGATTTCAGTATCCTGAGGATAGAAGCACGGAACGGTGAAACTAGCCATAGCTCACCTCCAACGAATATGCTAATGGATAAAGGATTCCGATGTTAGAATCGCTCGCGACAGATCAGCGGCTTCTGCAGCGCCATGTCAGTACCCGTAAACTAGCAGTTTCCGTTTGGCCGTCAGATGTCTCGCCAGTCCCCACACGGGAGGCAGGCTCCACCGGTCCGGGCAGCTGCTCAGCGGCCGCACTGGACGGCGGACCGCCAGCTGGCTCCATTCGCCGACCGTTCCACCCCTCTGGGCGGCCGGTCTTGCTGCGGCGGTCCAGTCGTGGCCTTGGTCCGGCGTCGAGAGGTCGGGCGCCGCCGCCCGGTCGGGGAGCGACAGGACGCACACGTGATTTTGGGAACGGCGGCGGAGAGCTGACGGAGATGAGGTCGCGGCTGGAACGTAGCTGACAGGTTAGTTTCCTCCAGGGTTTGATGTTGGTCTGCTGTCATCTGTCTTGCGCTGTATCCAGTGTCGTCCTTTCACGCTATGAGAGTGAGTCACGTAACCTTGGGGTACCAGACTGCCCCTGCTACTTGCGAGCTGTGGGCTGGCACTTTCCTCGATGCCGCTTCTTCGAATGAGCTGATTTGTATCCTGCTCTGGGTGATGCGATATCAGATCCGAACACGTGGAAACTTGAATTATTGACTATTGTCATACCTATACGAGTACTCATATAAAACGCGGCTCTGTTTTTGCTTTTGTGGTTGGTTATGAATACCTTAGATATGAATGGACGCTTTTGCTTTATTTGTACCTCTGCACTGTCTGCAGTCTTCTGTCACGTTAAATTTGTTTTTCATCTTTGGATGTTTTCAGCACCTATCTGCTATCTGCCATCTAATAACGTAACAAACTTTCTCATTGCCCATAAAACCGGATTCTAAACATCAAACGCGGGATTCCCGGTGGCCGATAGGACTGAAATTAACCCGCGCCCATAAAGCGCATTCGATAACTCTTTTTAACGATATTTCACTAACAACTCCTCAGATTTGATCTAGGATCAATTGTTTAGCTACAGAGGGCATGAACTTTAATCTGCGCATGACTAAAGGGGGAGGCTCTACAGAGCCCCCCTCCCGTTTTTCGGCAATATCTTCCAAACCGTTTAACGCATCAACACGAAACTTAACCCTCGCCCGCACATGGGAGGCAGTCTTTCTGCTCTGCACTCAACATTTTTAGAGCTAGAAGGCTGATTTTTCGTATAGCTGCTCGTCTATCCTTTCTTGATGTCCACTGAAAATTTAAAGTTTCTGTGATTTTTGGTTTCGGAGATATGACCTTGTTTTTCAGGTCATGTCATGACCCAAATGGCCAATTCTCAACATCTTGCGTTTGCCATGGGCCTTGTGAGCTTTTGACACCCTGATTTCGGCCTTTTTTGCCAGTCTTACCTCCCACCTATCATGGAACATGTTGTTCGACGATGTACAGGGGTCAAGGTCAGGGTCAAGGTCAGCCTAGGTCATCTAAGATAATTGCGTTTTAGGCAAGCTGAATTTACTTTTTGTGAAGTTTTTTGACTGCATTTTTGGTAAAAGCTTCTCAGATCATGATTTCATGTGATATGGACCCAAAAACAATCGATTCACACATCAGTATACACACAGACACACACAGACATACAAACACATATAGTTGACCTTGACCTAACTTGACCTGAAATGACCTCAGCAGCAAAATTCTGGTCGGATAGTGTGACAAAGAGGTTCTAGCTGGCTTGGCACCAGAAAACAGCATCGTCATCGGTATTTGATAAGCAGCGCACTTGATATCCAACGGTGACCCAAAACAGCAACATTTTTTAGTTTGACCTGACCTGGAAGGTCAATGACTGACCTGAGAAGGTAAAACTGGGTATCATTGGATTCGTCTCTTCCCAAAGAATCTTTTTGGTCTTTACTGCTAAGCTCTATCTCCAACAGGAACGAAATGGCGCGGGGGGGTGGCAACCACCCCCCCCCCCCCCCCCATGTGCGTTCTAGGATGGGAAAATGGCATGTGCGGGCGAGGGTTAACCCGCGCCCCGCTGGGGGGGGGGGCAGAATCTGCCCCCCCTCCCGTTTTTCGCCAATAACTTCTAAACGCGTTACGCCAGCGACGTCAAACTTTCGGTACCTTATCATACATCAATTTGACACGTTCCCTGAAAATTTAAGCGAAATCCGTCGGAAATTTTTTGAGAAATTGACGTTTTAGTGACGTCATGTTCGCCATTTTCGCCTAAAAAACGGCAAAATTTCAAACGCTGCTAACATCTTCATTTTTAAAGGAATCAAGACGTAACAAAAAAGGTTATACGTGATTCTACTTTGTCTATCAAATGGCTATCTCGGTTCTTTGAAAATTTTGGATTTTGGCCCAAATTTTTTCAAAAACTGACTTTTTTGGGAAAATAATTATAAAATCCAAAATTTTGAGTGTATCGAAAAAAACGGAATATATTTCAGAGAAGTAGTCTATATGCACCTACATACCAATTTTTAGAAGAATCGGTTCGAAAATGTGGGAGTTATTCAAAATTTTATGACGTCACGACACACAAAAATTTTGAAAAATGATTTTTTAAGAAGTTCTAGACCTCGTACGGAAACAAAAATAGCACCATTCGATTCGCCGTGAAAAACTGCATCAGATAGACACCTTTTTAGGCCTTAGCAACCAACTTCAAAATTTGACCTCACTTGACCTGACCTTGACCTGACCTCGACCTGAAATTCATTCAGAGGTGGTCCATATCACTTATTGAGTGTGCCTATTGAATTCTATGAGTAAAATGACCCATAAAACATGTGTCGCACATGCCCTTTTCTATATTTTGTTTTTGGTGACCTGACCTGACCTGACCTTGACCTTGACCTTTGAATGACATTGTATGCAACGAATATTGTCTGGGTAGTCTAAGAACACGTTTTGGGCAATCAGCCTTATTCCATTCTTTGGCAACTACGGTGCAAGGCCGATACTGTAGAAACTTGCATTTTGTACCCTTGACCTGACCTTGACCTGACCTCTGACCTACTTAAGCAAAAAAAAATTGGGCTCTTAAGATCCGCCTTGTTGAGAGCTTTCGATTGCCGTTTTCCTCGTCTTTCTACGACCATCGGTTCGGAAATTAGACAGGGGGCAGAATCTGCCCCCCCCCCCCCCCCAGCAGGGCGCGTATGGCTGAATAGCCCAGCGGGGCGCGGGATAAGGTACGTACCTTCAGCGGCATAAATTTGACATCATTGGTTTAAATTTCCACTTTTTAGCTGCCATGAGTCGGCCGAAAATGACGTCAGAGTGACGTCATGTCGGCCGATTTTTATGCAAAACTTACGGTAATCGCTGTCAAGGGCTCAGTTTTTAAGCTATAATAAATCTTATTTCTTTGCATGAGTGGACTCACAATAAACGTGGCTATCAAACTGCTATCTAGGATTTTCAAATTTTTAAAATTTTGAAAAATATACTTATATGAAAAATATATATACTATCTTCATAATGGCCAAGTTATACGCCAAAAAGCTGATAATATTTACTTTGACCTGACCTTTGACGTCATCGGTGACCTCTAAGTCAATGAAATTAGGTTTCTATCAACAGTTTTTCCATGACTATCAGGCGCTGTTTGAATTTTGACGATCGGTCCAGTAGTTTGGAAAATATCCCACTCATGCACGGATTAAAAATAGCGGTTTTTACGGAAAATGTTTTTTTTTCGGTACTAGCATTTGACTGAAGAAAGTCCCGACATTTCTCTTGCCAGCGTCGTGTTCCTCTCGTCAAGATGCGTCGAAGGAATTATATGCATTGAAAGGTCATTTTGAAAATTTGATCTCAGGACTGGAAAACGTCATATTGCATATCAGTCGTTCCGTAGCGTCGAGCTGAACATGCATCTGAGGTGTTTTCATCGCTATAGCATACCTATCTCTATCAAAAGTTATTGTTTAAAACATCTGCTGGGAAACTTTTATGACATGAGATGACCCAGAGGCACAAAGAGGGGTCACAGGCGCAATTTTTCGATTCAGTGTGTCGTGTTTACTTGTTGTTTGACCTGAATGTTTGAGAGTGTTCAGAACGACTTTCGTCCAAAAGAGGCGCATTTAAATGTTATTCCATTGATTTATAATGGAGAGGTTGCAAAACTGACCTGATCTTATGTCAACGATATCAAAATTATGTGATATGATTTTATACGTGCTGTTGCCATTATGCATTGCTGAAAGTTTCAAAGTGATCTGTTACTCGGTGTGTAGCGAATAGCTATGGCACTAGCATTGTAACTTATTTCTAGGTGAGGTCACTTGACCTAAACTGGTGATCTATCATCTAACCTTGAGAGATATTGGTTTGTAATTTTCATAAAATGCAAAAATGATGTAATAAGGTTTGTCAAAAACGGAGGTACTCCGCGCCGCTATTTTTTAGATAGTTGCGAACAACCGCAAAAGGTGTGTTCGTCCCCCTCCCTTCCTTGAACCCGCGCCCCGTAGGGCTACCGGCGGACCCTACCACCCGTAGGGGGGGGGGGGGGCGTTTGGGCCTCCCTTAAGATCTCGGAATTTTACCGGCCAATTTTCAAAATTCAAACAGCGTTCGATAGCCCCACCGGGGAACTACCTTGTCACCACATTTTATAAACCTAGGTCAAACCGATGACGTCACAGGTCAGGTCAAAGGTCGGATTTTCACCGTTCACAGGCATTTCAAGAAATTTGTTGTGAAATCGATTAAATTTTGTAAGTTATTGAAAACTATCGATGATACATTGTTCGTCAAACACATACTTCGCTAGTCGCTACCTGTAACCTGAGGTCACTGACACCAGGTCAGGTCACAGAGGTCAGGTCACTGGGGGGTCACAATATGAAAGTGTCGTGTGATACATGTGTTATGGTCCATTTTACATGACAAATGCGATTATGTGGGTCAGGCAGCCTTTGGGGCCAGCTTAGGTCACGTTTTGGCGAAGGTCAGGTCAAGGTCAGGTCAAATTAGGTCAAATTTCAAAGTTGATATTTTTGCATAAAATGGGTATCGATTCGATGCAGCTCTTCACGGGGAGTCCAATGATGGTCTTTGTTTTTCCCAACGTGGTCTAGAATTGCCAAAAAATGAGTTTGAAAATTTAACGTCATCATTTTTGAACAGTTTTTTTTCGCTATAACTTGGCTAAAAAACAAGATATCGATCTGCAATTTGGTATGTAGATAGAACACGGTAGGTATTATCACATATATTCCTGTTTTTTTTAACTAAAAAACGTTTGGGATTTTTTGGCTAATTTATCCAAAAAATTGCTTTTTTATTTTTGGGGGTCAAAACTCAAAAAGTTCAAAAATCCGAGATAGCAGTTTTGTAGCCTTGTCAATTCTACCTACACCTTTTATGTCTTGCTCATTTTTCTGTGTCTTCAAAGTTGTAGGCCTCACAGCTCTTCTCGCGAAGGTCTTTTTTCGGTCGAAAATGGCAGAGCATGACGTCATTCTCACGTCATTTGTGGCCAACCTATCATAGCCTCTGGGAAAAATTTTTTGGTCACAATGTGTAAAATTGATGCCCGTAGGGGTCCTGAAAGATTGGTGGCGATATCTCTAGCCGTTTAGGAGATAACGACGGAAAAGGACGGGGGGGTCCGTTTCGGCCCCCCCCCCCTACTGGGCGCGGGTTAACCCTCGCCGGCACAGGCCATTTTGCGTCCTTCGACGGCACAAGGGGGGGGGGGGGGTTGGTACGACCCCCCCTCGCGTTTGGCCCCTGATCGAGCTAGAGCTTCGCGGAAAAAACGAGCGTGTTGCCCGTCACGAGAGGAAGCCGATGATACCCAATTTTAAGGTCCTAGGTCATCGGGTGACCTTCCAGGTCAGGTCAATGACCCGAAAACCGGGAAAATCGGGACCTGTTAGAAAGTCGTAAAGTGTGGCTGTTATGTGGTTTTCCGGGGTGCTGATCACGAATATCGTGTTAGTTTTGATCAGAGATGATGTCTTTAGGTATTTAGACCAGGTCGGGTCAGGTCAGGTCAGGTCAACCGGTAGGGGCTGTGACGGGTATTCGTAATACATGTCAGCCGCCTCTGACAGCTTCGTAACATGTTACGAAGGCACCAAAACTACTTCGTAAATGTTCAAATGGTTGCTAAATTCGAATTCAGCTCCAAAAACTAGCCTAGAAACATGTAAAACTCGAAAAAGTGAACCGAGGTCACCCGAGGTCACCAAAGGTCAATGACCTGACCTGACCTTCAGGTGACCTTGACACCCACCCTAATGTATGGGAGCAACATCAAATCACATGTTTGAACGTTTGAAACCACGAAAAGCTTGCAAACGCGCGGCTAATGCGAGCCGACATACGCCGAATCGCGATTTCGGCCAAACATGGTCACGGAAAAGAGGTCACAGGTCAAAGGTCATTTGGGTCAGGGTCATGAAATTTTCAGGGGAGGTGTAAAATTGATCAATGCGAAGGTACTGAAGGTTTCTTTGCGATCGGCCGCTTTTTACGCGAGTTATTCGCGAAAAACCTTAGGGGGGTTGCATCAACCCCCCCCCCCTGTGCCGGCGAGGGTTAAGCGCGAATCACTGTATAGTGTATAGTGAATCACTGCGCCTACAGCGAATTGCTATATAACTAACTGGCCATGGACCGTAGTCCGTATGATGGTGATGTTAGTAAACTTATGCAGCGCCACTTACAGTGGGGGTGAAGCTAGTAGAGGTAGAGTAGGTAGAATGCCCCGTTCATAGCAGCAAAATACGTGGTTCGTGCTGTATAAAAGGCACCAACAGGCACCATGCGCAATAATAGGAGTTCAATATCCGGAGCAGCACACGGACCCGGACTCTGTGCCCGACATAATGCACCATTGAATACAGGCTGCGATGTTACGCCTACGTAGACCATTTTAATGTAAACACACCATCATGAGGCCAACTTGCCTTCCGATGTTCCCTTGCGAGACTGGAGCGTGATCAGCTGCGCCGCAAACGTTCAACAGCCGACGTTAGCGACGCGACAGAATTGAGAGTGGACATCGGACAACTGAAAGGAGACATGAACTATTGGTATCATTCCTTTATCGTTTGTATAAATACACCTAACTACTAACTTGTCATGCACAAATTTTGTCGCTGCATTTTGACTCATACCATGCTGCGTATACCTTGTTCCGTGTCCGCCCGTTATAAACGCTCTAATGAGGTACTCGACTTCCGTTGGTGCCACACTGGGTGAGGGTACGAGTAAGTAAGTGTGCTGGGTGTGGGTGCGACGGGCGGAGGCTGGCTGACGGGGGTGGGGGTGGAGGTCCCTACACTGCCTGTGGGGACAGGAGTGCGCACCTGCTACATCCGTTCCTCCGCTGATCGTAGGACTTGGTGCCGTCAGTGGTCGCCCAGCGGCGACAGCGGGACTAGCTTCCTTCCCGATCCTGCCGCGGCGATCGATCAGCCCGTCTCGACCCTCCTGTCCAGTCCCCCCGCCTGTGTCAGCGTTGACACAGCCATTCATAGCCAACAGCCATTGACCGTGGCGCCGTGACCCGCAGGTGAAGCCGTGGGGTCCGGCCGGCGCGCACAGCCGCGGATCGCCGCCGCCATGCGACCCAGCGCCAGCCTCCTCCGCTTCAGCCTGGTGCTGAACGCGTGCCTGCTCTTCTCCTACGGCGTCTGGTACATGCACCAGTCGACGGTGGTCGGGTTTGTTCCGGAGCCGACCGCCCAGGCCGCGCCCGTGGCCAGGACCGTACTGGAAACCAGACCGACCACAACCCCAGCGGCGGCGGCGGAGACGACGGAAGCCGCGCCTCCCCAGACAGCGGCGCAGATCGACCCGCACTGTGCCTTGAGCCAACTGAGACAATGCAGCGACGTGGTGCCACGAGCGCACTATGTGATGCGGGGCACTAAGTACTGGGTATTGTACAACTTCGTGATCGGCGAGCGTCGCGTGGCGTGCAACGAGACGGTGACGTATACCACCCACGGAGACTTCACCTTCTTAGACAACATAGTGCCCCTGGTGCTCCGCTGGCGCGCTCCCGTGTCGTTCGCGCTGTACGCTCCTGCCGATGACTTTATACCTTCCGTCGAGGCCCTGTCGTACCTGCGCTTCTGTGCTGACCCGCTCGCCAGAGAACTAGTCACTTTCCACGTGGTCTTTGACGTGGACAAGGTGCCGCTGAACGTGACAAACGCGACGCAGCTGCTGCAGCGGCAGCCGGACTGCTCCAAGCCGCCGCCCTGGGTGGCAAAGGAGTCGTACCGCAAGGCCAAGCACCTGACGTACCCGGTGAATGTGCTGCGCAATGTGGCGCGCGAGACGGTGATGACTCACTATGTGCTGCCCTCGGACGTAGAGCTGTACCCGAGCGAGGGTCTGGCCGAACAGTTCATAGACATGGTGCGCCGCAACGCGCCGGTTCTGTGCCGGCCTCAGCCGCGCGTCTACGTGCTCAGCATCTTCGAGGTGGCCGCCAACCACACGCCTCCACTACACAAGGACCAGCTGACGGGCATGCTGAAGAACGGCACCGCCATCCCGTTCCACAAGTACATGTGTCCCACGTGCCACCGGATACCGAAGGCCAAGGAGTGGACCTTCTCCAAGGAGACGCAGCAGATGGACGTGTTCCACGTGGGAAAGCGGCACCCGCCGTTCGAGAAGTGGGAGCCCATCTACATATGTACCAACCAGGAGCCCGCCTATGACGAACGCCTCACCTGGGAAGGCAAGATGGATAAGATGGGACAGGTAAGACTGTCTTTGCTAGGGAGGTTTGAATGCTTTGCCATCATAATGTATCATCGTGTTTGCATTGTATGGACCCCACTTCCTCATTCGGTGGACGTTGTAGTCATATTTTCGGAAACCGTGTCTCGAAGGCTATGTGAACTGTACCGGCATTGCACCGTCCAACCGAGCCGTGGTCTTTTCATATGAATGGTGCGTGGTAAGGACGGAGCACCATTGCTGGCCCACTGTTTGGTTATTACCAGTCGAGAAAGCCAACACCAAATTGGTAGGGAGATCGACCAAAGTAACAATAGGCGAGCCACCGCAGTGGTGGTCCGGCGGATCTGTTATTTCAACGCCAGCACAGTCCGGCCCCTTGCCGTTTTTATATGGGAAAGGGACGATGTGGCTGTTTTTGCTGTGTGACGAAGGTGGCTGGTGATAGGCGAGGGAGGGAGGGAGGGAGGGAGGGAGAGGGAGAGGGAGAGAGAGAGAGAGAGAGAGAGAGAGAGAGAGAGAGAGAGAGAGAGAGAGAGAGAGAGAGAGAGAGAGAGAGAGAGAGACTGGAAAGAGAGAGAGGGGGGTGGAGAAGGCGAGAGAGAGAGAGAGAGGGGAAGGAGGGAGAGAGGGAGCGAGAATGTGAGCGAGGAAGCGCATGCCTATGTAAGCGAGAGAGTGAGAAGATGAAAGAGCATATGCCCGAGAGAACGACATCGGTAGCAAGAGTGACAAAGCAAACGCAATTCAAATACCCACAAATAAATTTAGCATGTTCTGCCCCTTGTGGCAAGACACCCACCTGCACGGTGCATATTCTATGTTTCTTCTCTTTTAGCCGGGCTAATCGTTCTAACATGGAACCTCGCTACTTCCAGAAGCAATAGGTCTATCTTTGCGAGCTAGAATCGAACGCTTCTTCATGGTCATCGTACTCCCTACTAGGCGAGCTCAACTGAACCCTTTAACGTATCGATAAAGCATTATGCCTTACGTGGCCACGTATGTACGGCACTTATGTCATCGATTCCGCGAGTTCTGAGACCTATCGCTGGCGGCGATCGATATACGGCTGGTCACTGATGGCATAGTCATAGTCATAGTCATTAGGCGGCACAGGGGTTCACGAAGCCCGGGAAGGGGGACGTTTGCTGGCTGACGGGTCGGGTGCCACTGCACCGGCCGCTACCAAGCGTGTTCGCCATGCGTTGAAGGGAAGAATGCTGTGCAGTGTTAGACTGTACATACACTGGCTCAGACACTTCATGTGCTTGAGTGATGAACATTGGTAAATATTAAATGTAAGAAACCAAGCATTGCTCAAGGAAGAAGAGCGTAGGTGCATTCATTGTAAAATCATGTGTACGCATAGCAAAGATAACAAAAAGGGCAAAAACTTCTGATGGTGCACTGTGCAGCTAATAAATGGTTAGCTACGATGATTAAAACGAATATAACGGCACTCTGGCCAGCTGTTGGGGACTGGAATAATGATCAAACAATTCCTCTTTTTCAGGGTTATACGTTATGCATACAAGACTACGACTTCATGATACTAAACAACGCATTCCTGGTTCACAAGCCCGGTATCAAAAAGTACAAGTAAGTATCTACTTTGGTGTTACTCAGAATAGGCAGAGTTTTAGACTTCTTACTCCTTACTCATCACCCGTTTATACTTGTGGCGCAGGAAGTGGCTGTTGCTGCTGTCCATTGCTCATTGCACGGGCATTTTGCGCAGCTATAGTCACGCGGCGTAATTATGATACAGGGTACACCGTAGTAATTCTGCCGAATAAAGGCAAAACCCAATATGTTCGGGTGACCTCTGACCTGATGTAATGGCCTCTGACCCGACATAATGGTTTTTGCCTTTGCACGGCAGAATTATCATCGTACGACGGGCGCCGTTACGTTTGACATTCGTGGGTGCGTTACAGCTACGTAGTACCTAGTTAAAAAGTGTTTAGCATAAGTTAGAAGAAAATGGACTAAAATGAGTTTACAGGTTTAGCCATATTTCAAGTGGCATCAGGTGGCTAAATGTCTTTCACCTGATATAACGCTGACGCAGCCTCCGCTGACCGCTACATGCCAAATAACGCCCGCTCTCGGTCCGCCGCAGGCCTGACAAGTGGCGGGACACGCTGGTGTCGAAGCAGCGCCGCTTCATCCTCAGCGCAGAAAAGCTGGAGCTGGAGCGAATGTTTGGTCGACGAAAACAGTGCAACCTCTCCTGATCGGCCTTAGCGGCAATCAGACTCAGCAGGGTCCAACGGGGCGCGCCGGCGCAAGGAGTGCCCCGTGTGGCGGCGCTCAGATGAGGCCACAATAGTAGGTCGGTTTCGGCGTTGGTTGTTTTGTGAAATCGATTAGTGCGTTTTGTATTAGGAATTTTGTGATATCGGCTGAAGCTGCCCACGTGAGACGTTCCCGAGCCGTGTGGTGTAATGATGTAACGTGATATCGAAGACACTGATTTGTGAGTGTAATTCTCTGATTATTTCGGTTTCCAGTAGTCAGTTGTGATTCATGGAGTCTTGCAGAGTAGGCTGGACGCCGAGATCGGCAGCGTAACGCACTTACAATAATGCGTCTGCTGTTGTCATATAACAACGCGAACCGGTGTCATGAAGAAAGACCGACAAAGACGGACAGGGTTAGGGCAGCTGCACAGGCTGCCAATGGGACGCTACCGAACGGTGCCCTATCGGCAACTGCGCGTGTCTCTGGGACCGGCATAAGCGCGCAGCTGTAATGTTATTGAGTGTAATATTGCCCTTGTCGGTACGAGCAATCAGCATTGTTGTGAAGCCAAGCCTTATAAGTGCCACATGTGTGTAGCGGCCCTGTGCAATGGACGCCTGTCAGTGTGCTGGTCGCCGAGAAAATCTCGGCAATGTTTGGTCATGTTTACAATCGCTGTCGAGTTTTTACCGTGCAAAACGGTAAGTTCAGTGAGCTGTAGCGAAATTGTCCGTATTTTCATGTGGGAGATGTGATTTTTGTATGATCAGTATCGGGTGCGGAATCAGGATGGCTTAATCAATTACGGATAATTATGGTATTTGTTACAGAATGTGATCTAATGTGTTTAGTTAGGCGGCTCTACTGAATGGTGGGATTGAACCAAAGAAGTATTGTTCATTGAATGACGCTGTAACCCTGCATATCTGCCATGTGTGCTGAGATTTTTGAAGTAAATGTTCGATCGATAATCACTGGATTTCTACGACTGCGATATGGTATCACATCGGCAACTTTATTTGTTGGAATGGTTGTCAACAACAGACTCCCTTTATTTATTATACGTTTCGTCAGAACCGCTAACTCAACACATTCACTTCAATGCTTCACGATAAATCCAGGCACATTCTGCCAAAGCCGTGGGTCGTCTCACTCCACAAAGATTTCGTTCGGATCGGCCAATGGCACGTGCCAACAGTTGACTCATGACTGTTGTGGGGCTGCGAGACAAATGACTGCACCGTTCCTCGCTCCCCGCTCATAATTGCCTGCGATCCCCTCCGTCCTTCTAGCCCTCGCATGTGTGCGGCGTTTGCCAGCTTCTAATGTGTAGGGGGGGGGGGTCGGTTGGACCCCCCCCCCTTGCCGTTTGGCCCCTGATCGAGCTAGAGCTTCGCAGAAAAAACGAGCATGTTGCCCGTCACGAGAGGAAGCCGATGATACCCAATTTTAAGGTCCTAGGTCATCGGGTGACCTTCCAGGTCAGGTCAAATGTCAATGACCCGAAAACCGGGAAAATCGGGACCTGTTAGAAAGTCGTAAAGTGTGGCTGCTATGTGGTTTTCCGGGGTGCTGATCACGAATATCGTGTTAGTTTTGATCAGAGATGATGTCTTCAAGCATTTAGACCAGGTCGGGTCAGGTCAGGTCAGGTCAACCGGTAGGGGTTGTGACGGGTATTCGTAATGCGTGTCAACCGCCTCTGACAGCTTCGTAACATGTTACGAAGTCACCAAAACTACTTCGTAAATGTTCAAATGGTTGCTAAATTCGAATTCAGCTCCAAAAACTAGCCCAGAAACATGTAAAACTCGAAAAAGTGAACCGAGGTCACCCGAGGTCACCAAAGGTCAATGACCTGACCTGACCTTCAGGTGACCTTGACACCCACGGGAGTAACATCAAATCACATGTTTGAACGTTTGAAACCACGAAAAGCTTGCAAACGCGCGGCTAGTGCGAGCCGACATACGCGAAATCGCGATTCCGGCCAAACATGGTCTCGGAAAAGAGGTCACAGGTCAAAGGTCATTTGGGTCAGGGTCATGAAATTTTCAGGGTAGGTGTAAAATTGATCAAGGCGAGGGTACTGAAAGTTTCGTCGCGATCGGCCGCTTTTTACGCGAGTTATTCGCGAAAAACCATGGGGGGGGGGTCCATCCGACCCCCCCTACACATGCGAGGGCTAGGCTTCCGGTCCATACATTCCACACCCCAGCCAGCAGCTTCACCAGTGATTAAACAGTGAATTCACAGTGAATATACAGGCAGGACGCCTGCGGCGTATCAGGGACGTTCCTCGCCGTGGGCGACGTTCACCAGACGGCCGCCATTCCGCGTCATCCGCCAGACCACCAGCCAGTGTTACGTCATAATCAGCCGGTGTTACGTCATCAACAGCTAATTACAAACCAAAGGACGACGGGGGTGACACGTGGGAGCCATACGCCACACTGTCCTAGACCTAGACGGCTGGGTAATTTACAGTCATTTTCTCTATTAAAGGGGAGGACGAATGCTCATTATCATTCTTCACACGTCCGTATGTGGCCTTGAGCGCACATGTCACCGGTTTTTGAAGACATTCCGAAGAGCGGGGCCACGGCCCCCAAACAACGCTTTTTAAACACAACGGCGCCCCGATCAGTTTGACTTAGGAAATTTAAAGGGACCCAGGGACCCTCCCATCCCACCTTCAAAAAGGTTAATGAATTGGCACGAAAGTGATGTTCCTCGGTTCAGAAAGAGCGAAAACGAATATCTACCTACCAAATTTCATCGAAAAATATTCACTGGTTTTCAAGATATTAGACTTTTACTTTTGTTTACTTTTTTGGGACGTCCGCTGTTCCTAGCGACGTAATTTGAAGTGCGGCACTTGTTGCGCGCAAAGCAGCATTTATCACCGCGTGGTACCAAACGTTTTAGTAAAATATTTTAAAATCGTAAGATCTGCGCTGACGTCACACATTGAGAGGGGCATTCTAATGCATTAGCCCCTCTGAATCCAAGTGCTGCAACTTTGAAATTAGCTATTTTCGATTTGAGGCATTTCTCGATCTTGTGAGTGCTCAAACCGATAAGTGCAAGCCAGGGACTCCATTTTGGCTATCTCAACTCAAAACTAAATGTTAAGGTGGGATGGTCACTTTAATAGGGCAATGGCTCCAGTTATAAAATGCAGGAACGTAATTAACCTTGCCTTACCGGTTGGTCGTCATGGTTCATACCAGCCTAGGGTATAGATATATCGCGGAAATTCGAAAGCCCTTGAGAAACCACCGAAGCTGCTTTATGCTATTGATGTCCGCTGGGACGATGGATAGCTGCATGTAGTATGCATTGGTGTTACCGTCTGCATTGACCACTTTAGAAATATGGTGAACTCAACCACATTGAATGTGATCGAATTACAATTTACAGTGCACATTGACGGTGTAGTGAATGGAAGGACGTTACAGCAAGAAGGTAGGTATACATCACACAGCACACCCTATGTACCTATACCTAAGTAACCAGTATAACGCCTTTTGGGGCGACTAACGGAGCGAGCGAGAGGGTGGGCCTTGCACGTGCGAAATTGCGAGGGGGTACCTCCAGCTGACTTGTGCACGGCACCCTACTAACTGGTCTCTAGCGATGTGCCAAATTTGGGCACAATCGGCCCAGCCGTTCTCGAGATGTGGAAGCGGCACCCTGCACGTGCGCACGTGCAAAAAGGGTCCCAACTGACTTGTGCACGGCACCCTACTAACCGGTCCCCAACCGTGTACCAAATTTGAGCGCAATCGGTCCAGCCGTTCCCGAGATCTGGAAACGACCCCTGCATGTGCGCACGTGCAGCAGCACCCCAACTCTGGCACATGTAATATGCAGTGCCTAGTGGGTGCCTACCTACATGCCAACTTTCAGCGCAATCGGCCAAGTAGTTACCGAGATATTGCAACAATTACAAAACTGACACCTCTTCGTTTTGCACGTGGCACGTGCATAAGGGGTCACCCACATGCATCGGGAATAGTCCAATACTTGGTAGAAGGAATGAAGCTACCCTACAAAAATTACCGCGTGTAAATCGGTCAAGTGGTTGCTGAGATATAAGCCTCGCAAAAGCGTGACCACGGCCGGCCGGCCGGCCGCTCATACTCAGAAATTTCCGTTAATCTAAGGAAAGACTACGCTCGCTTCGCTCGCTCCGTAATAAGCATACGCTATAGCCCTGCCTCGGAATAACGTGGGAATAACAACATAATAGGTACCTATGGGTAGCGGACCCCGTGTGGCTGCTTTCCTACCGCCATTATTGCAGAACGGTGAATATCTGTATTTTATCTTTCTTTTTAAACTTTGTATTTTATACACATATTGCGCGGCTCATTTTAAATGCGAAAAAAATGTGAAGACTGGCATCACTTACCTATTTGAGCCAAATAAGTGCCTAGCTAGACGTATGGTACGACGGCTGTGTGAGAGGAGCCTCAGCTGGGAGGGAACAACAGCGAGGATGTGCTAAGGTAACTTTTTTCCTCAGCACCATGGACTTCCTATAGGCCCTACGTAGCGCTAAAATGTAGGTAAAACATAAAGTCTGATGAGGTTGCATGGCGCTTCCCTTACACCCTTCCCGATATAATTTATTTGAATGCACAGCGCGGCACATGGACACCAAGTTTAGGACGCTCCAAGCATCGCCACGGAAACGTATTGATTCGTCACCGCGTCTATCTATAAGTCGCCGATTTTACGGCTAATCGTGTGCATTATTCCCATGCACTATGCAGAGACAACCGAAACTATCACCCTGTCTCAAGGAACCAGGGAGAGACATTGCACCTGCACCTGCACCTGCATCCTGCAATTTGAACCCGGAGAACTGACCCAGAGTGCAATGAACTCATGCCCGGGCCAGACCGCTCCCCTCCGGCCTCCAGGCTCCAGTTCACGGTGTCTCGTTCGATCACGGACCAATTGAACCCGGACAGTCGATATGGCAGGTATGTATGTATGTACCTACTCAATCTTTCAGTCAACGTCGCCCCAGTCTTTCCAGTCCTCCTCAGTCTTCTGAACTGATGGTTTTCTCATGTATTATGATAGGTGCCAAGGTCTCGCGAGGGTCAGGTTAACCCGCGCGGGGCTGGGGTCTCCAGCCGAACGCGCGGGGCTGGGGGGGGGGTAAATTTTACCCCCCCCCCCCTGTTATCTCCCGAACTAATGATCCGATTCGGAAAATTCAAACGCCAATCGAAAGCTCTCATCACGAACAACTAAAAACATGTACTTAATTTTAAGTTTAAGGTCAAGGTCAAGGTCAGGTCAAGGGTACAAATTGCAAGTTTCTACAGTATCGGCCTAGCCTTGCACCGTAGTTGCCGAAGAATGGAGTCATGGACTGAGACTGATCGCCCAAAACGTGTTCTTAGGCTACCAAGACAATATTCGTTGCATACAATATCATTCAGAGGTCAAGGTCAAGGTCAGGTCAGGTCAGGTCAGGTCACCAAAAAACAAAATATAGAAAAGGGCATGTGCGACACATGCTTTATGGGTCATTTTACTCATAGAATTCAATAGGCACACTCAATAAGTGATATGGACCACCTCTGGATGAATTTCAGGTCGAGGTCAGGTCAAGGTCAGGTCAAGTGAGGTCAAATTTTGAAGTTGGTTGTTAAGGCCTAAAAAGGTGTCTATCTGATGCAGTTTTTCACGGCGAATCGAATGGTGCTATTTTTGTTTCCGTACAAGGTCTAGAACTTCAAAAAAAATCATTTTTCAAAAATTTTGTGTGTCGTGACGTCATAAAATTTTGAATAACTCCCACATTTTTGAACCGATTCTTCTAAAATTTGGTATGTAGGTGCACATAGACCACTTCTCTGACATATATTCCGGTTTTTTCGATAGACTCAAAATTTCGGATTTTATAATCATTTTCCCAAAAAAGTCAGCTTTTTGAAAAAAATTAGGCCAAAATGCAAAATTTTCAAAAAAACCGAGATAGCCATTTGATAGACAAAGTAAAATTACGTATATCCTTTTTTGGTACGTCTTGATTCCTTTAAAAATGAAGATGTTAGCGGCGTTTGAACTTTTGCCGTTTTTGAGGTGAAAATGGCGAACATGACGTCACTAAAACGTCAATTTCTCAAAAATTTTCCGACGGATTTCGCTCAAATTTTCAGGGTACGTGTCAAATTGATGTAAGAAAAGGTACTGAAAGTTTGGCGGCGCTGCGCGCCGCCGTTTTTGAGATATCGCAAAAAGTCGCGAGGGGGGGTAAAATTTACCCCCCCCAGCCCCGCGCGGGTTAAGGTCGTTGATCTTTGGTGACCTTAGGTAAATTATTACATTTTTACGACCCTACTGAGTAATTTTTGTAGCTGATTTCGAACTCGGCATTCATTCAAACATTTTAAAAATAGTTTTGGTGCCTCTGAAACATGTTACGAAGCTGTTACTGGCGGATTACACCTTCTATAATAGCCGGTTGGACGCCTCCTGGTTGACCTGACCTGACCTAACGCGACCCTACATACCCCAAATACATAAATACACCATCTTTGATCAAATCAAATGCAAAATTCAAAATCAGGAACCCGGATCAATTCTAGCGAATTTCTAGCAGGTTCCGATTTTCCTGACCTTTGGGTCATTGACATAACCTGGAAGGTCACCCAAAGCCCTAGGGCCTTAAAATTGGGTACCATCAGCTTCCTCTCGTCACGGGCAATACGCCATAGTTTTTCCAGCGAAGCTCTAGCTCGATCAGGGTCCGAACTCCGAACCCCTGCACATTAGCCTGCGACCGCCTGGGGGGGGGGTCGGATCCGACCCCCCCCTCCGTTTTTCTTGAATAACTCAAGAACCGCTTACGCTATCAACTTGAAACTTGGCATACCTTCTCCCCCATCAATTTGACGTCTTCTGTGTCATTTTTAAGAAAAAATTTTCAATTTTTTTTTTTAGATATATCGATTTTAGTGATGTAACTACATGGCGTTTTTAGTAAAAAATTGGTAAATGTTTAAAAAATCGCCAAAAATCAGGGTTTAAAGAAAATTGCAAATTAAGGACATGAATAGACGCAGCTCAACGAGTTCTTTAAAATGGCTATCTCGGATTTTCCATTAAATGCGTTTTTCACCCCTAAAAATTCAAAAAACTACATTTTTGGAAAACAGCTAATAAAATCCAAAATTTTAAGAATTTCCAAAAAACCGGAATATATGTTATAGAGCCCTATTAGAACATTAGATGTCCCAAACTTCAACTTTCTATCTTGATTTTTGACCCCCAAATTGTAAAAAATAGCTCCAACATGCATAGGGCATGGTGACGTCATTAGCATTTTCGTGAATTAGAGGCACTTCTGAACATCGCATGTGAAAACAAATGGCACCACTAGATTCCTGGGACAAAGCTCGTCTAGAAAAGTGCATTTTTATGTCAAAAATAAAAAGTTGAAAAAATGACCCTTTTTCTCAGCCCTCGTTTAGTATAAACGATTTTTTATGCTTTCAATGCACACTTATCACCAGCAAAGTGAATTGGGGTCACATATAACCATTACCATCGGATTCGGCGTAAAAAAATAAGCCATAAAACATGTGTTGCACGCCCATGTAGCAGAAAGTGAAAACCGTGACCTTTCGTGACCTGACCTGACCTTGACCCGTACTTAGTATGACCTCTATACCTACTTACATGGTGCCTTCACTAGGCCTTTGAGGTCATTTTTGGTGAGTTTCGAGCAGCAGCTATCGATTCCGCTGTCCGTAAGCCTAATCATGTAAAACCCCAGAATTTGACCTTTGACCTGACCTTGACCCGAAAGTTGACCTCAATCTTAAAATCTTAACCCTCGCCCCGTTGGGGGGGCATTTTGGCCCCCCCCTGTGGTTTTTCCTGAATAGCAAGAAAACGGCGGCGCGCAGCGCCGCCAAATTTTCAGTACCTTTCCGGGCATCAATTTGACACCTTCACACCAAATTTCAAGTCTTAGGTCACCTTAGGTCAGGAGTTATTGAGGTCAAACTGAGGTCATGTTCGAGCAAAAATGAGCAAAAAACATGCAATCTTGAAACGCTCACCAAATCTACAGTTATCAAGCAATTTCAAAGTTCTTTATATGGTCTCATAGACAAAAAGCGGCGCTACAAAACTGCTATCTCGGATTTTCAAAATTTTGGGTTTTTGACCCAAAAAATTTCAAAAAATTGATTTTTTTAGAAAAACTAAAAAAAAAATCCAAAATTTTTCCGAATTTCGAAAAAAACCGGAATATATGTGATAGTCCCTGCGCTCTTCTATATACATACCAAATTTCAGATCGATATCTCGTTTTTTGGCCAAGTTATAGCGAAAAAACTGTTCAAAAAGGATGACGTCAAATTTTTGAACTCAATTTTTAGCGATTCTAGACCTCGCACGGCAAAACAAAGACCACCATTGAACTCCCCGTGACGAGCTGCATCGATTCGATACCCATTTTATGCAAAAATATCAACTTTGAAATTTGACCTTATTTGACCTGACCTTGACCTGACCTTGACCTGACCTTGACCAAAACGTGACCTAAGCTGGCCCCAAAGGCTGCCTGACCCACATAATCGCATTTGTCATGTTAATGGACCATAAAACATGTATCACACGACACTTTCATATTGTGACCCCCCAGTGACCTGACCTCAGTGACCTGACCTGGTATCAGTGACCTCAACTAGCAAAATATGTGTTTGAAGAACATTTCCCCATCAATGATTTTCAATGAAATGCATTTTACTCGATTTTACAACGCATTTCTTGAAATGCCTGTAAACGGTGAAAATTGGACCTTTGACCTGACCTGTGACGTCATCGGTTTGACCTAGGTCAATAAAATTGGGTCACAAGGTAGTTCCCTGATAGGGCTATCCAACACCGTTTGCCGCTTGTCGCTACGTTGCGTGGTTCTCGAGATCTTAGGGGGGGGGGCCAAAATGGCCCCCCCCCCCCAACGGGGCGCGTTGCTCGGCAGAGCCCAACGGGGCGCGGGTTAAGAGTGCTTTGGGAAGGTCTCGTAGAGACCTTTCGAACGCCGCCTCGCGGGGCTCGATGCGACCATTGGTTCTCGAGATAACAGGGGGGGGGGGGTCGGATCCGACCCCCCCCCCCAGGCTGTCGTGGGTACGGAAATAGCCCAGGCGGTGCCGGGTTAGTGGCCGGCAACGGCGGCCAAATACCGATACGGGCGGGGGTTATAAAGTATCGTGTGTATTCATTTCATCGAAATAAATTATCTGAGACTACCGGTGATGGCAGAAGGGCGGGGAGTGGGCAGCGACGGAGACGTTCTAAGGCAACTCTTTATGAAATATACTTAGTAATGATTCTACTGCTAACGTAACAGACGGATAAAGTAAATGGGGGAACGCATAGAGGAGTTGTGGTGCTATGGGGCAGTTCACCACATATCAGTGACTGGATTTTACGTTAATCAGAAATGGAAAATATCAACCTGGTGCGTGTTCCAAAAATTCAATCAGTTCGATCCAAACGGCCCCAAGTAAAAGAATTAATTTAAGAGCGGGTTGTTATATTTAAATTATCAAAACGAGGTCAAAAACCAAAACAGCGAATCAGACAATGGAGCGACGAAGAGACGAGAATGAAATCCAAGTTTGCCAAATATGCCCTGCCTAATCTAAGTTATAAATCCCGGACAGAACGGGCCAAATCGCGGAGCCAGACGTGACGCGTCTGCTCGGGCCAAGAGCTCGGCCAGAAGTCCCGGGGTAGCGCGCGGCCCGACGCAGCGGGCCGGGTCCAGACATGCGCAGAAGCACTCGGACACCACGTGGCTGCCGATCGGAGCGCGGATTGGTCACTGGCCGACGCACTGCGGCAGCGCAGGCCGCAGACACGCGGTCGCATCGTGATGGGACAAAGTTCACGAACAGACACGTCCTGGGCCGCCTCCCCAGCGCCGGGGCGGGGTAGCGACGTCACAAGTCGGCGCGCGAATCGGTCTGCGCCGGGAACTCCCGTGCCGGCCGGCGACACACGTGGTTACCACAGTACTCACCGCCTCAGCGCGGAGCGCATACACGATAAGCCAAAACAATCACTATTCACATCACTCGGTGCGCGACGCGATCGACACTTCTCTGCGCGACGCAATAATCACTACACGGTACGGCGCAACGCAATTGTCACTGCACGGTCCTGCGCGACGCAAGAATCACTACACCGCGCGACGCAGTTATCACTTCACTGTCGGCGCCACGCGATCAGGATCGTCCTCGAACGCACGTACGCGGGCGCACTCAAAAGTATCGGAAGTCCGGTTGCGGCCGGAACTGCACGCGGCGGCCGCTGCGGGTGTGCACCGGCGCAGCCGCGGACGGCTTGTCGTCCTTGGCCGGCGATGCGGAAGACGTCACTCCAGGTTTTGAAGTCCTCTTGCTGGACGGTCTTGTAGTCGTCGGCGTCTGTGTCGGCTCGTCGGGCGCCCCAGTGGCTAGGGGCCCGAGCGAGGTCGACGGTGACGGCTGCTGCTCCGGAGCCGTAGGCTCGGTACTGCTCGGACCAAGCGTGTCCGCAGGTGGCGGCATGTGTGCCGGTTTGAGTCTGTCGACGCTTACAGTGTCGTGGGCGCCAGTCGGCAGCTCCAACGTGAACACGTTAGGGTTGCGTCTGATGACTCGCATGGGGCCGCGGTACGGGGACTCCAGAGAGTGCCGCACGCGGTCAACGCGTACCCACACGTGTGTGCATGTCATGAGATCGGGTGGCACATGTGTCGGTGGTATGCGGGCATGGTTCGAGCCCTGTGAGAGTGTGACGAAATCGATTTCTGACATACGCTTTGCCAGTTCTTGGACGTACTTTGTCCCGACGGGGACCTTCTCGACGGCGCAGCGGGGAAACAGCACCTGCGCGCCTGTGACGGCAGTGAATGCCGAAAAACCCGACTCTGCTGGCATAGCTCTTATACCTAGCAAAACTACTGGTAGCGCGCGCAGCCACTCTTGCCTGCGCGCCCGGATGGCGGCTTTGAGCGTTCGGTGGACTCTTTCCACCATCCCATTACATGTCGGATGATAAGCAGTGGTTCGGAGGCGATGGAAACCTATCATTGAAGACAAGTGTGAAAACAGTTCTGATTCGAATTGGGAACCGCGGTCCGTGACAACATGCAGCGGAACTCCGAATCTGGACACCCAAGTGTCGAGGAAAGCAGAGGCTACACTTTCCGCGGTGATCGAGACCAACGGCACGGCCTCGACCCAACGCGTGGCGCGATCGATGCATGTCAACAAATAACGAAATGGCGCGGTGAAGGGGTGCCCGTGGGGTACTGACGGGGGCAGCGGCCCGACTATGTCTATATGTACAGTTTCGAACCGCTGCGAGGGCACATCGAATCGACCGGGCGGAGAACGAGTGTGCCTGTGCACCTTGGCTTCCTGGCATGCTTCACACTCCTTCACCCATCGCGCAATGTCACGGCGCATATCATGCCAGAAATAGCGAGAGCTGATGAGACGGGTGGTCCCTTTCCTACCCGGGTGTGACAGGCCGTGGAAACGATCAAACACGGCGCGCCTGCATGCCTCTGGTACGTACGGGCGTGGATGTGGTCCAGAGTTTTCACACAGGACTGTGATGTCGCCAGACAGTGTTACTGGCTCCAATCGGGAGGTGTCCTGCGGGTTTGAGCGCGATCCTGGACCTGACTCGGACTCCTGGTGCTCTGAATCGGCACTGTCGGCGCCCCTCTCCTTTTCCTGTTTCTGAGCCGCCGCGATAAAATGGAGGTCACATGCATCGAGGGACACTGCATTTACCGGGCGACTGAGACAGTCCGCCACCACGTTGTCACTGCCACGAATGTACGAGACCTCCGTGATGTATTCCGTGACGACACACCAGTGGCGCTGTTGGCGGTCAGACTTAGCCGTGTGCGGGCTGTGAAAAGCGCGCACGAATGGCTTGTGATCTGTTCGCAGGGTAACGTGGCGGCCTTCGATCATGTCACGAAAATGGAGTGTGGCCAGATAAGCCGCGAGTAGCTCTCTGTCATACGCGGCGTACTTCTGTTGGGCCTGACTGAGCTTCCGTGAAAAGAAGCCAATGGGAACGGGTACTCCGTCCACAATCTGATGGAGCGCGGCACCCACCGCGACTTGTGATGCGTCAGTAGCGAGCTCGTACTGCTCGCAGTGTGGCACTGGGTGTGGCAGAGTGCAGGCGCCAGCCAGCGCTGCTTTACTGTCACTGAACGCCTGAGTCTGTTCCTCTGTCCACGTCAGTTCTTTGCTTTTTGGGTTGAGTCGAATCAGTTCGGTCAGGTGGAACGTGACATCGGCGAATCGCGGAATCATACGCCGGTAGAAGCCGATGAGTCCCAGATAGCGACGCAGTGACTCTGAGTCATGCGGTAGAGGGAGGTCCAGAATCTCCTTCACTCTGGCCTTGGGAGGTGTGACACCTGTGCTGGTGACGTCATGACCGAGGAAAATGAGTGACTTCTTCATGAACTCGCATTTCTCCAGTGAGATGCGAAGCTTGTGCTCAGCCAGCTTGCTGAACACGAGGCGCAAATCTTTCTCATGCTGCTCCTGGTTCTCGGAAAATACCAGGATATCGTCAAGATAGACGAACACGCACGGCACGTCTCGGAAGATGCCGTCCATGACCCTCTGGAATGTGGCACCTGCGTTGCGAAGCCCCATTGGAATGAAGGCGTATTCGTACAAGCCGAAGGGCGTGGTGACGGCCGTCTTCTCTGAGTCAGCGGGGTTCATAGGCACCTGGTGATATGCACGGAGCAGATCAATTTTGCTGAACCACTGAGCGTTGTGGAGCTTGGTTGAGAGGCTCTGAATGTGCGGCAGTGGGTAGCGGTCCGGTTTGGTTACGGCGTTGAGCGCGCGGTAATCACCGGTGACACGCCACTCACCAGGAGTACTCTTCGGAACCATGTGGATGGGTGAGGCCCACGGGGACCTAGACGGACGAATCACTCCTGTTTTGAGCAGCACATCGAGTGCTTGCTTTGCTGCGGTTAGTTTGTCGGGCGGCAGCTTGCGTGGGCTGGCGAACGTGGGTGGAGCGCTGCCGGTGTCGATGAAGTGAGTGGTTTTGATTGGCGAGTCTGTGTACTCCGGCTGGTTAGGGCTGAGAACAGCGGGGTGATCCTCTAGGATGGGCCGCACTGCCTCAGGCACCTGAGCGAGATCATTTATCACCAAATGAACAGACTCCCCGGTCGTCGGTACACCGGGAGCAGAGAGCAGAGTGGTGGAGTCGCGGAGAACTTGGGAACCACAATCGACAACCAGAGAGTTGTGAGCGAGAAAATCGTTACCGAGTAGTGGCTCTGTCACTTCAGCCACTACAAATGTCCATGTGTAACTGCGTCTCAGTGTGGGGAGGACAATATCGAGAGTGGCCTCGCCATGCACGCGCAGTGGCTGCCCGCTGGCAGTCGTGATCGAAACAGCAGATGGGTGGATTAGAGTTCCATTCACATAGGAGGGTGGAACCAGGGATACACCAGCGCCAGTATCCACAATGAATTTCAGGGGCTGATCATTCACCTTGGCTGTGACCCTAAGGAGCGGCAGGCCGAGGGCTGCGTTTACGGCCTGCTCCTCTCGTTTCCCGACTCTGTGGCTGCACGGGAGGGAGATGCAGCTCGTGAGGACGGCTGCATGGTCAGATCAGCAGCTTTGTCGGGCCAGTGACACCATGGCTTGCAAGTGCGTGCTCGGCTGCCGAAAAACAGGTGAGCACGGCATACTTTCGGCTTCTGGTCAGGGTGGAACGGCGTGAGACCGAGAGACGCCCTTGAATCACGAGCACCACGAGCAGGGGAGTGTGTGGCGGCTCGGCTCTGCGGCTGAGTGGCCCTGTGGTACCTTGGGTGCTGCTGAGCCACCAGGAACGCCTGTGAGTCAGACTGTGGGTCCTGGTCCTGACAGTGAACCATGTTAGCAGCTGGGTTTTGCACAAGAGGGATCAGCTCGTCCGCGAGTTTGCCCAACTGCGACAGTGAGAGCTCGCGCTGAGAAGCCAGGGCCGTAGCAATGCCTGTGGGTAGCGACTGGATAAATTTGTGCCGAACGAGATCGTCTCCGACACCAACCTTGTCGGCCACCTCTCTGAGTTCGCTTAGAAAGAGTGAGGGTCGGCCCGTCAGACGCGTTTTGCTGATCAGTTTCTCAAACATCTCTGGCTTTGTCTTTTCGTACATGTCAGTGACGGCTGTCTGTAGCTCAGAGAAATTTTTGTTGCTCAAGACAGCACGCGGAATGTGCGAGATGGTTTCCGGAGGCAGGGCAGAGAGAACGTGGTAGAATTTGGTCTGCGAGTTGGTGATTTTGGCAATGTTGAATTGGGCGTCCATAATAGCAAACCAGCCGTCAACCGCGGTGTCCATAAAAACCGGCGGCTTGATCGAGACATGGTGGACCGGCTCAGCATGAGCGGGTTCCATCGTGCCCTCGTTCGTCATGATCGTTTAAGTGTAGCCGGTGTTTGCAATGCACTGAACAATTAAAATTTAAAACACCGAGTGCAAAATCCGAAAGAGCCAATGGAACGCCGAAATAAAATCACCGAGAAGATAAATGCCTAACTAGTCACACGGCGGAGAGATGGCACAGAAACCATCATGGAAAAGTGGCGCAGAAGCCACTGTGGAGCGACGGAATAGCAATCCATGTGGGGGAATAATATACATAAAATAATTGATTCGGGAATGAGCGGAGGCGACAACCCGGAAGTATGGAAAAATCGAACAAGAATCACGTCGGGCTCACCAATATGTGGTGCTATGGGGCAGTTCACCACATATCAGTGACTGGATTTTACGTTAATCAGAAATGGAAAATATCAACCTGGTGCGTGTTCCAAAAATTCAATCAGTTCGATCCAAACGGCCCCAAGTAAAAGAATTAATTTAAGAGCGGGTTGTTATATTTAAATTATCAAAACGAGGTCAAAAACCAAAACAGCGAATCAGACAATGGAGCGACGAAGAGACGAGAATGAAATCCAAGTTTGCCAAATATGCCCTGCCTAATCTAAGTTATAAATCCCGGACAGAACGGGCCAAATCGCGGAGCCAGACGTGACGCGTCTGCTCGGGCCAAGAGCTCGGCCAGAAGTCCCGGGGTAGCGCGCGGCCCGACGCAGCGGGCCGGGTCCAGACATGCGCAGAAGCACTCGGACACCACGTGGCTGCCGATCGGAGCGCGGATTGGTCACTGGCCGACGCACTGCGGCAGCGCAGGCCGCAGACACGCGGTCGCATCGTGATGGGACAAAGTTCACGAACAGACACGTCCTGGGCCGCCTCCCCAGCGCCGGGGCGGGGTAGCGACGTCACAAGTCGGCGCGCGAATCGGTCTGCGCCGGGAACTCCCGTGCCGGCCGGCGACACACGTGGTTACCACAGAGTATCAACCATTCCCACAGTCTTTGCCGATCTAGTTTATGTCATGAATGCATGACCGTGAAGTTCAGAGTGCTTCGTTCAGTCCTACACTGTGCCATGAATGCTGTCCTCCAATTGCAGAGTTTACGGCTGATCATGAACATGGTTGTAAATATTTGTTATGCATCTTATCAAGCGACTAGCACCTTTTCCGAGACCAAGACCGATCGACCCGGTCACGTGAAACCCCAGGACGACGTTGCATCTGTCCTATTTGAATGTGAACCCGGATAGCTGACAGAGAGTATATACAATGAACTCGCGCCTGGGTCAGGCCGTTCCCAGTCCCTTGTCAAATCTTCCCTGTACCCCAGGTCGCGGCACCCAAGTCCGTCTACCCGCCGGGTCACGGGTGCCAGCAGCGGGCGTCTTGCACAGTGGGCCACCGAACTGGTCCAGGCGGCCTTGACTGAGACACGGCCTGGAACGGGCGCAGTGGCGGGTGACGTGCGACCCGTGGGACTCCTGAGCAGCTATCGTGATCGGGACATGGGGAAGTGATGGGATGTTGATTGTTGATTGAATGGGAGATGTCCCGGGGAGGAGGGGGGGGGGGGACAGGGCAGGTCCGACTGTTATTGGATGAATCCGGCTCAGAGTGTCTGATGTGCCGGATGTTTGGTCAATAGAGTGGTATTGTTCCAGTTGAGAGTGAATGTGTCACATGCACCAAACAATGGCGTCGGTCACTTGAGCCGGTATATCGTCCAAAACAGATACAACAGGTGTCCCGTGGTCGTAGTCGCGTCACTCAGCTATATTCAGGGGAGAAAGTACCCGGGGCACTTGTCAAACCGATCGTCTGCGGCCTTGAGCTTGCATGGAAACGAGACCGACTCCGGGAAACTGGACCGAGTCTGTTGAACAGGGCATTTCAACGGCGGTAGTGTCCAGGGGTGAGGGGAGCCTGCAGTGCCCAGGGGTCCCGACCGCTCATCACCACTCACCACCGCGACAACCGACCCATCTCTCCTCAGCCTGGGACGGGGCCACAGTCATTTATTTCGCTTAGGTTACCGTGGTGTTGCCTTGAGTTAAACATCAGTCTTTGCACCACCACGTCACGTGGACCATAAGCTAGCTTTTTCATGTTGTTGGCATTTTCATTTTTCATTTCATGTTGCTTCTTTTTCATTTTTCATTTTCATTTCATGTTCGATAAATGTGTTTTGTTGCAGTTGGTGTGCCATGTGATGTAAATATTTCCATCTCCAAATAACCCCAAGTTATGGTCTCAAGTTCAACCTGTAACCTAGCCAATTTGTGGCATCACACTTTAAACCGGGACGCCACGTTCTGGTGCAAGTTCTGAAATATTTCGAATGCCTTATATGCCGATTCCCGTAGATTCCGAGGTATTTGGTACGACTCGCATTCTTCAGCCACGCCTCAACTCTCCGATCCATTTCTAGACCATACATGCCCGATCCTCGTTTGTCAGCGAGCACAGCGAGCGCGTTTCTAGCATTGCGTGCGGGTTAATGTCCCATTTGTGAATTGTGAGACCATGGGCAGCGGTCATAGAATGCAGACTATTCAGTTTAATAAACCTTTCCTCCCATTGAAGTGGCCATTAAAACACAGGCAATACGACTGCAGTTTTATTACAAAACACCTCCAACACGCCACATATGTACAATGCACACAATTCGCGAATATGTTGCCATGGTAACCGCGTAACATTTCGCCGGTCCAACGCACGACACACACTGTATTTGGTAGCCTCGCATGCCAGTAGCGCCGGTAACACTCGGCGCCATGTTGGAAAGACGTCGCAGCGCGGACCCAAACTGGGGAGCGCGCCAGAATAGCGGTACAGAGGGCCTACCCGCACCTTCACGGCAAACCGGGTACGTTGGCAGACCTCTGGCAGCCGGCCCCGGGGACGCAGCAGTACCTCACGGCTAGCTAAGGAGGTAGATGGACCCCATGGCCTGCCGCGATGGCTCCCCGAAACACCGCTGCCTTCAAACCGAGATTCAGATGGGAAAAGGAATAGCTTGAAGAATATCGTCCCCCTAGGTCAGCCTAAACCGTAACAGGTGGAGAACGTAGTTGTTCAAGCAAAATATTGACAGGCAATGAGATGTGCTTCACTGAGGTGCTGCTAAGAGCGAAAGGTAACACAAACGCATGCAAAATAATAGCTCACATTTCTAGGGTGACGCCTGACGGCAGAATATCCCGAAATCCACAAATTGTCGGTAAATGGTAACACTCATAACCCCATTTAATCTAATTCTCGAAATAAAAATAGCAACATCTGTTGGCTGACATGGCAAGATAAATATAATTGCGGTCGTATGCCATCCACCAAATTCCGTGGACTGGTGTGTGGTGTGCAGATTCGAGAGGGCCAGACACACTTATGTAAGCCTATAGGCCATGGCGCCTTCCCTTATATAACGATTCGCTTAGACTGAACCTCGGCTTATTACGATAGCAGCTAACAAAATTCGCCCCATGGTGAGCAAAACGGACTGACACAAGCAAGCATCCGTAACAATCTAACGCACTCAGATCCTGGAATACCTGTCAACATTTCACCTTGAGCCCAGCCTCTGTACTCGCTTATTGCTCATCTTACGTAAGCACGCAAACAAGCAAAAACAAAAGCATATATAGCATTTGCGAGCGTCAGGGGTCCAGCAGACGGTTTTTCCAACAAACCATCACAGAAAGGCGACGGCAGCGCGTCGCCGCCACTGGCGAATAAACCGATTCAAACACAACACACAGTCCGCCCGGTGCGGACCAAATAATATCACTGTCGTGTAGACTGTTGATTGCATGTCCCATCCCTCCCCACCTCCGTAGGCCTCTGTATAAGGTATACAGGGGCCTAGCGACCCCTCCCCTCCCTTCGATGATGGTTATGTACAGATGCTCATGCCCGCTGACCGACCCGGTCTCAGTACATGGCCTCGTGGCCGGTGAGGATGTAGAGATTGCGGTGGTCGCCGGCCGACTCCTCCGGGGCTACCGTCGGCACGCTCTGTAGGGTGATCACCCTGTAACGGACAGCATCACACGACGTCACACACGGCGTCACACGACGTCACATTCAGCGGCGTCACACACAGCGTCACACAGCGTCACACGGTGTCACACCACGTCACATTCAGCGGCGTCACGTGCTGTAGGGTCATGACGTAGCGTAACAACGTTAAAGCGGCCACTTTAATGACAGATGCATAAAACACACAAATGACCATTGACCATATTATCAGAACGTTCTGGAAAAGTTTCGTGACTTTCATGCCTACCAGGGCGGCCCAGAATAATTTCCCTGGAACTGGCGCGGGCCATGCTCATGGGCAATTGGCCTTTTGCAAATCTTAACACGCACACCGACGGAGGTCTGCGCCAACTTCGTACCGACGGGGGGGGGGCGGATGACCGCCCCCCCTGAGATCTCGAGAACGAAACAAGATAGCGACAAGCGGTAAACGGCATCGGATACGCACGGACAAGGTCTACAATTTTTACAAAGGTCATTTTCAGGTCAGGTCAAAGATGACGTCACAGGGGTCGAAAAAGTCAAAATGGCGGCGCTAGATATGGAGAGTTCTTCTCGAATAACTTTCGAACTAGTCAAGATAGGACTAAGGGCACCATCGTGACCCTCTCGTCAATCCGCATCGAATGATATATATGTTGACCTCGAAAGGTCAAGGTCAAAGGTTGACCTCAGGTCACGAGACCTCGAGGTCATCATGTATATCATTCGATGCGCATTGACGAGCTGAACACAATGAGACCATCCGCGCGGCTGTATCTTGTTCCTGTACGGAGTTATTGGCAAAAAAACCTTTGGTGACCTTTGATGACGTCACATGACCTTACAACTGCCCAACAGCAAAACAGACCTCAAGGTAGTGAAGGTTGATCGTATATGAAGTCATGTATGGTTTATGGGGCCATTCCGACCCGTTTTAGTGGTAAAAATAGGGAGTTGATTTTTCCCCCATTGACTTATAATGGGGAGGTCGATAAATTGACCTGACCTTAGGTCACCAATATCAAAATTCCGAGATATACAAATTGTAGCTACTAATGACCTAATAACATCCTGCGACTTTCAAAGGCCTCCGACATCTACTGTAGCTCTGGCACGGTGACAAAGTTGCAAAGAAGTGACGAGGTTGGGTCATTCAAAGTGACCTGGTGACCTGACCTTCAAAGTTAGGAGGTTCAAACTTGCACACCATGTGTAAAATTGATGAGAGAATAGTCGTGCCATATTTCGCGGCGCTACGAGCCGCGGTTTTTCCCACTATCTACGAAAAACCTCAGGGGGGGATATCCGCCCCCCGTCGGTGCGCGTGTTAAGCTCAGGCTTAATGCAGGCATCTCATGCACAAAACGATATGATGGTGATTAAGATTTGGTGGTTACAATTATCGAGATTGGAATGAAAGTTGTATTGCCTATTTTAGTTTCTTGAAATTATCCACTACAGGATATGTATCTACCGTAAGTTTTTTTTTGTGTACACAAAGTCTGATAAAACATTTGAATAGGTTATTCGCTACGGTATGTATGATTCCTTCCTTAGCTCAGTAGTTGTTTTCAACAGTTCTCTGTATGAGATTCCTGAGCAAAATTTATTTTAAAACATGGTAACTACGTCTCAGGAGCAGTGATCCCACATAGCGCGGGCGGACCGCACCACCGCGGCCGGCCATCCGCGACCGGGGAGCCTGGACCAGAGCCCCCCTCCCTATCAATCGACCCGTCCACCGCGCGGCACGCCCCCCCCCCCCTGCGGCGTCACGCGACCGTGTGACGATCCGTGACGTGACGCGCCGGGGGCGTAATTACACGTCTGTGCGGGAACTGAGGGCGGTCGCTGTCTGGTCTGAAATGGACGCACTGCCAGGGCACCAGGGGATTCCCAATTAGCGATATGTGGCAAATGGGTTATCATGTCACGTATAGTGTGCAAAATATTACAGACGGGTTTACAAGAATGATGGACGTAGGATTATATGGCAACTGTTGCCGTTGGAGTTAGAAGTGCAGATTTTTCTTCGAGCTAACAAATATTGATCGAAAGGGCTATACGGAGTAAATTTGCTTCAAAGCCCATCCCATCGCCATGTTACATAGCTTCATGTAGGCATGAAGCTATGTAACATGGGGTGGAGCCTTCCATTTCGCGTCTAGCTAGACGCATCAAGTCTTAGACACGTCTAGCTGGACCGCGGCTGCATCTATCTGACGACAGCTAACTTTAGACGCTTCTAGCTTGGAAGTCTCCGTCCAACAGTTAGCCACCAACTTAGACGCCAACTTGGACGTCTGCTCAGTTGGACGCCAGTTGGACGCCAGTGGAAGTCTCCACAGATGAAAAATGCATCGTCGCTGTATGCATGCATGCATGTATGAAGTATAGCTTCGTCGCTGACTTGAACGATAATGCACAACGGACAACGGTACGGGAAACCAATGCTGGGGGGTTCGTGCAAAACGGATAGGCAACTACCGATGCCGGGCGCATATAAAGTCCATTTCACGCCCGGTTCGGCAGCTGGCACGGAGTATGGCAGGTACGGCAGGTGCACCACTCGGGCAGTGTTCGGCGTGTGGCCGTAACGCACACAGGCGAATTCCAACCCAGCAGTGGGACAAGGGTGAGTTACATGGAATGGAATCAGCCTCACCTGTCGTTGCCCAGAAGCCGAAACACGCGCGAAGGATCGGTGATCTCCTGGGTGACCTCGTTGTTGACGAAGCTGCGTCCCTGCATGCCGTGCTTGTGAAACGCCAGCACGCTGTCCGTCAGGCACACTGGGTACACAGGGTCAAGTCAGGTCAGGTCAGGGTCAGGTCAGGTCAGGTCAGGTCAGATAGCAGGATGTGCAGGCGATTGGTAATACATTCGGTAACGATAAAAATCAATTCAGGACAGACAGTGCGGTCACGCCTGCCACGATATATGAGTGTCGTTTAACGACTCCTCCAAAACGTAAACAAGCAATAACCCGACGACATGTTTGGATGTTTTAAATTAAGATGGGTACCTACCGGCTTCCAAAACATCGTTGAGCCTGGGGACCTTGGAATTGATCCATCCGGTTCGTGACAAAGGTGTAAGCGTATTTTTCCGCTGATGAGGAAAACACAGCGCCCCCCTTTACATACACGTGTCACGCTGTCATCATGCGCGGTCCAACTTACCGACACTTTCTACGTTGAAGTCAAAACGTAGCTCGGATATTTGTTTTCGCGAGGTTTTCGGTTTTCCGTTGAGGTCCACCACCTGAGGAAGAGTTCGAATAAACGTTAGTACGCCTGAACCACTCGCCAAATAACCCACCTTCATCCAATTTTCCACAAAATTACCTATGTACAATAGATTTCCAACGCTGCCCATTGTTTGCATAAATACTAGTACGGAAATACAAAATTCATCGCTTTCAAATGTCAAACCCCACGAAAACACACGCGTACAATCCGCACCAATATGTATGATATACTACATAATATGTAATATAATATTATACATATAATACAATACACCAGTACGCGATACCATAGCCTGCTCGTCACCGCCATTCGATCTGAGTCGGGACGGCGTCGCTTCATGTTCGCTGCTGTATCCGGGTACAATGAGCTGTCGGTCAGTCTGCGTGTTCTTAGTCATTCAGCGTTTAATCGCAAACTGAGGGACCATCTCCGGCAGGTAGAGCACGCCGACTGAAATCCCGTGTGTCCATGATGCGGTGCGACTGTATGATTGTATGTTGGTACGGATGAGTGCATGTTTGAGATCAGTCATTCTTCCATTACACAACTGACTCGAGGCATGGAATAGCCACTGCATGCGGTGGAATTGCCTCACGATGTGAAATAAATAAAATAAATAAACCAACACGCCCGGAAAGCGTTAACACGCCGCTGTTTTCCAATTATGTTCTCGGCAGCTACAAGCTCTGTAACGCATTCCTCTTCCACAGCCAGCACCTCGTCGCATCCACAAGGACACACCGACAAAACAAAACTCGCCACCATCGGTATGCACAAACATCCGGGAGTTTCAATCCCGGAAAAACGCTCAGCACCAGGCCGTTCCTCCGCGGGGCACAAAACCTCCGGCGCCGAGCCGCCCGTCCGTCACGTGACGCCCGTAGCGTGACGCGGCTGTGACCTCAGACCGTGACGCCACAGGTGGTCATGACGCTATGACCGGACAATGTTATTGTGTATGTTGTAGTGTCACTTCAGGAACGATTGAGGCAATGTAGCGGTCGCCACCTGTTGAGCCGCTGTTTGTCCTGCATACCCTCTTCGGTAGACGGAGCAATGCCCCAGCCCCGGTCATCGGGGCTCCAGCGGGGCCGTTTGGTACTTATGTCGCAGTAACGGCGGTCCGACCTCCTTCAGCAATGGATGTGGGTTGGCATACTACGCCGCAGTCTGAGCCGCCAACAGAATGATAAGCTGGCTCTTTACCATTAAGCGTTACTTAAGCGTAACGGCAGAAGCCATGGCCGTAGTAGTTCACGTATTCAACATAGCGAATGTAGGAAATGGCTCAACGCTTTTGCTAATTGCATTCCATTTACTACTGGACTTGCTTACGACATGCACCGCTTGCTGTATGTCGGGGCGGGCGGCATCTATTTACTTCATATTCCGCCCCATAGGACGAATATCGGCTTTGTAACTAAGGTCATAAGCCACGCCGGTAGACACGCTTATCGCCTATCGACCAAACATGCATATACCTGGGCGATAGCAGACGCTGCCTGTCCGTGAATCCTGTAAATTTGATGCGGAAAGGGTATGAGGGTGAGGGAAAAGGGAGGGAGTGACGGAGAGAGAGAGAGAGAGAGAGAGAGAGAGAGAGAGAGAGAGAGAGAGAGAGAGAGAGAGAGAGAGAGAGAGAGAGAGAGAGTCGGCGGCATTTACGCCTCGTTCCACCTCAGCGCCTGACCCCGTTCGTCCCGTGCCTAACAAAGTGCTTGCCGGCCGGCCAGACATCTGTCATCCGTCACCCACAGTTTGACAGAGTCCTGTCGGCAGTCTGACAGTCGTCAGCCGGCCGGGGATCAACCGTCACGAACAGCGGACCGTTCCCTCTACCCTCGGGAGGGGGGGGGGGGGCAGACTGAGCTGCTGGAAATGCGGTGGTGGCGTAGTGAGTCCTGTAAAGCCTTACGGGGCCGGGCTGGTGGCTCACCAGCATATGTTTGTGTGCGATAAGTGAATGCAAAATCAGTAGGCGGAACTATGGTCAAGCGTACCCATTTTCGGGAACGCATTTTCGTTCCCATGTTTGGGAACGATAAACCCAAATATGGGAACGCCATGTAGGCATTATTTAAAACAAGAAAAAGAACCGTTAAATGACGTCCAAAAAATATAAAACGATCGTGAACCGCCTGATATTTGTCTCAATATTGTTGGGAAAGAGTTTGATATTGTAAGGCCCATCGTTGTTTCAAATCGTTCCCCTATTTCTAAAGCAGTCCATCATCCGGGCCGCGAGCCCAAATTTGGGAACGCTCTCGTACACTGGCGCTGCAAGCGTTCCTTATTATGGGAACGGCGTACCCAAAATTGGGAACGATTTCACCGACGCCTTTCAGGGGCTCTTTTCATTAACAAGCATCACGTCCAACGCCGCAAATTATTGTTAACGCAACAATCATCAGATGACCTTTCCGGCAAGACCGTCGCATGTTTCGCCCGGTCTTCTGCGCTTTTATTCCCGTCGATCTCGCAGCGGGCACGCCCCCCTCTGCAGGATTACGTAATTCACAACGCTCAGCGATGTTCAACAAGGTCTTCCATACCTATATCCACCGTCCGCGCTGAGGGTGGAGACATGTCAAGCACCTGTCTGTTTATCACCGATAGTTGACGAGTACAAGGAAGTATCCAAAAATGGGAACGCTGAATATGTTACACCCTCAAAACACCTAGTCCCAATGAAAATCTAGTTTTTTCCTTTCTTGATGAGTGTAAGTGGCAAAAGGCCTGGTAGGATGGGCACGAGGAATTATCGAAATCAGCATAAAAATTATAAATAAGCCACACAGAGCGAGCTATATAAGAGAAATTCCCCCAAAACGATCACGCTTAGAAACACGGAAGACAAAAACCGCGCTCATGACGCTCCTTATAAAACAACTCTAAACAGCTAGCATCCAAATAAAATATGTCTTTCCGGGATGATAAAATACAGCTGGATAATTTTCAACCGCATAAACTGAGTTTACAACAGTAGCTCGGTAAATTCACTCACGTTCCACGCGGTCGTCCGCCCCGACACAAAAGTCAACAATATTACCTCGGGACCGTCCGCGTCTTCGCTTGCATTTGTCAGCATCTGGTGTCGATAGTATGAAAGTTCATAACCAGGCGAAAATTATTATACTTTACCTCAAACTAAAAAATGCTTCATTTTCCTTAAAATTGCATGTTAAATGTCGTATAACCCATATTTCCACCATTCTGTCATTTTCAAAAAATCATTAAAAATATCATTCCACGGTCAATTTCCTTGTTCCACGGTCAGATTAAAGATAACTTTATGGAGATTTAGTAGATACTTAAATCAGCGTGCACTTTTTTGAGACGTGATGCACTTTTGAGTTTTAGTGGGAGAACGGCCGAAAAATTGCCTTCCGTTCTCATAAATGGGAACGCCCGTTCCCATATTTGGGAACTCCGTTCCCAAAAATGGGGACGTTCCTATATTTGGGTACTCATGACCATAGTTCCGCCTACTGAAATATACTGGAGGTGATCTCTTGTTCCTAAACAATTCAACGCACCTGCTCTAATGGCAATGCAACTAGGAAGTGAAAAGTGTATAACACAAAACAAGCAATGCTGCCCGGGCGATAGGCACTAGGCAGTGTCAGGCATCCTTTCATATACACATAGGGAGAAAGGGAGAAAGCCAGATCGGCATCTCATTGCATCACCAGGCCGGCCCGATTTTCTGACCCCACCTCTCTCCCGGCGTATCACGGCAGCGTCTTGCCAAGCTCCCCTCCCCTCGGCCACCCACCTGGACGATGTTATCGTACGCCACGAGCACAGCGTCCCGCTCCAGCTGCGTGACGGCCTGCACGTTCAGCCTCTCGGCGGCGCGCACCACGGTGGCCGTGCCGTCCATGTCCTCCAACTCACAGCCGGGGAACCACGAGCTGGCCGTGTTCTGGGGGAGCGCGCGGCGTCAGAGACAGGCTGGAGGAACCACGAGCTGGCCGTGTTCTGGGGGAGCGCGCGGCGTCAGAGACAGGCTGAAGGAACCACGAGCTGGCCGTGTTCTGGGGGAGCGCGCGGCGTCAGAGACAGGCTGGGGGTCGTCTGGGAACGGTCCCTGTGTCCCCGTGTTCTGGGGGAGCGCGCGGCGTCAGAGACAGGCTGGCAAGTCAGACAGACACAGATCGACACAGATACAGACACAGATAGACAGGGAGGGAGTCGTCTGAACAGTGTTTGGGGATTTTTATCATGTGGTAGGGGTTCGAAATACTTAACAGATTGACAGATCCGCTGGTGTGGCATGAAATACAACTCCAAGGTGATAATTGTGGTATGAAATGTTGACATTCATGTCAGCGATAATGCCTTTTACGAGGGACAAATTAAAACGTGCTCGAAACCCAAGTCACTCTCTGTCACTTAACGGAACACATTACACGTACGATCACACCGATGTTACGACATCGGTGCAATAACAGAGCTGATATAACTGCATACGTGTGACAGCAAGCGGAACTTCAATAACCACACCATTTGGATATTGCATGACTGTACAGCGTGATATTCATTGTCAGACGAAATGGACCGGAACAGTAAAGGTCACCCGTCATTCGGACAGGCTTCCCGTTTATCAGTCACGCCAGTCATGCCAGTACAACTACGCGCAGTTTGGATGTGTTCGCGTATCCGTACTTGTCAAACATAGCACATCACCTCCGCCCACCACCACAACATTTTTTGTTCTTCCGGAAGTTGAATCGCCCCGTGGGGGCATTCTTTCAATGACAACGGATGCGATGGGATAGGTGTGCATTATGTAATGTGTACTGTATACCATCATTATCCAAGCATTACGTAAGCAGGTAATAAACAAAAGGCTGTCTGTAAAGATAAAACGGTTCCGTTCCGGGGATTATCAAACGTTTGCAGCCTGAGGACCGTGACGGTCTAACGGTCTGACGGACCATGACGGTCATCAGAACTATGGTAATCACTGGCTTACTATCAGTAGCCCTGTGCCGGCGTGAAATCAATAATGGTCTTTTATGTGAGGCGCCGCATCTTTGATTACAACGTGACGACCTAACTGTGCACTGAAGTCACGGTACATAGCACGCTGTGTTGGACAATCTCCTCACTAGCAAATAGGTCACCACCGTTATAAACAAACATTCGCGCCCATGAAGCAAAACTCGTCACGATTGCAGTCGAAAACCCCACGCTGCGATCTATTTAGCTCATTGCACAGTCAACATAATATTGCAGAACCGCCCCCCCCCCCTACCAAAAACAAACACAAGGTGTTACAAAGCCTACCGAGCACACCTCAGCGTCATAGCCGCCGCCACCTCGCCGTCCCACTCACCAGGTTAATCATATCGAGCTGCAGCGTGCCGGGCTCGTAGCCCCGGCGAACGTCCACGCAGATGAGCGGGTACTCCATGTCGGGGGTAATGACCATCTCGAACACTCGCAGCTCACTGGGTACGTAACACTCGTGGTGCTGGCGACACGGGGGGGGGAGGGGGTCAGTTAGCGAAGGGCGCCCGTTCAGAAGACATGAACATCAGTATCAGTGTATTAAAAAAAAAAAAAACATGGCGCAACCGGTAGACTGGCAAAGGGCACAGTCCCTTTATGCCCTCAGTCAGGGCACAGGGCTTTCCGCTCAGTCCACACAGGACGTCCGCTCAGTCCAGACAGGACGTCCGCTCAGTCCACGCAGGGCGCCCGCTCAGCAGTCATAGGGTGTCCGCTAGTCGACTGAGAACCACGTACGTACGTCGATCGCCGGGAGGAGTCAAAATGGGATCACGGACAGTGCTGGTAGAAATCGGGCCCACAAACTCATGTAGGTAGTGGGTTTGTGATTGCGCGGAAATAAACACTATGCAAAGTTCGTGTTTGTTGTTAGCTCTAAAATCAGCTGCCGACGGGACAGAGAAAGAAAGGAAAGTTACGAATTGTGTACGTTCGGTTACTTGAAAGGAGAGTTCAAAAGTAATTTTTGCGTTGAAAACAGCACTTTACTAAGATACATTCCTAATTCAAAACCAATATCACATGAGTCAACCATTGAGTCAACTAACAGATCTCGTTTCAAACGAGCCACTTAGCAACAAGGCACACGTGCAAGGAGCATGCCCCACCTTTTTTCAGCGAATCACTCAATACAAGACACAGTCATGCCACCCCTACATCAGGACAGCAAGCCTTTTGTTAGAATCTAATCGGTTATATCAAATACTCTTGACCAGTGTTGGCTCCGCATGAACAGTAAATGGCTACATAGTATTTATCTAGCATACTGAAACACAATGATTGTTTAGCAAACAAAGAAGCAGCGTTTCGAAAAGCAGCCCGGGTAATATTCTTATTAATGCTATCGGGCCAGAATTTCAAACACGACGATTATGATTCGGAGTTTGGACCTCACTGCACCATGAATGATGTGATCATCGCCAGCAAAGAATGAGTCAGTAATTTTCTGACATTCAGCTAAGCACGACCATACGGTTACCCCAATAACATCGAACACCCCCTAGATACAAACTCTTTAAATCTCCCTGCCGACTTCCGACAATACATCCCCCCCCCTCCCCTCTTCACTAACTCTCCGATGTCTTCCTCTCTTCCAAACCTTCCTTCGGCATCCCTCATCTTTTCAACCTCTTACCATCCGTTTCCCCAGCCCCCTACCCCCCCCCCTCTCTCTCTCTCTCTCTCTCTCTCTCTCTCTCTCTCTCTCTCTCTCTCTCTCTCTCTCCCTCTTTCCTCTCTCACCTTCAGAAGCAGAAACTTGTTGAGCGGATCGTACCACTGCATCAGGAAAATTCCCGACGGCACCGCGCCACACAGGTACTTGTAGCCGTTGAACGGGTTACGACCCATGCAGCAGCGCTCACAGCCTTTGGTATCCGGTACCTATCAGAACGGAGGGGGTGGAGAGGTCAATGGGGGCTGGTGTGAGGAGGGGTGGGGGCAATGGAGGCTCAGGTGTGCAGGGGAGGGTAATTGGAGGCTGGTGTAAGGAGTAGTGGGGTCAATGGGGGCTGGTGTGCAAGAGAGGGTCATTAGAGGCTGGTGTGAGGAGGGATGGGGGCAATGGAGGCTGGTGTGCAAGAGAGGGTAATTGGAGGCTGGTGTGAGGAGGGGTGGGGGAATTGGGCAATGGAGGCTGGTGTGCAAGAGAGGGTAATTGGAGGCTGGTGTGAGGAGGGATGGGGGCAATGGAGGCTGGTGTGCAAGAGAGGGTAATTGGAGGCTGGTGTGAGGAGGGGTGGGGGAATTGGGCAATGGAGGCTGGTGTGCAAGAGAGGGTAATTGGAAGCTGGTGTGAGGAGGGATGGGGGCAATGGAGGCTGGTGTGCAAGAGAGGGTAATTGGAGGCTGGTGTGAGGAGGGGTGGGGGAATTGGGCAATGGAGGCTGGTGTGCAAGAGAGGGTAATTGGAGGCTGGTGTGAGGAGGGGCGGGGGCAATGGAGGCTGGTGTGCAGGGGAGGGTAATTAGAGGCTGGTGAGGAGGGGCGGGGGCAATGGAGGCTGGTGTGCAGGGGAGGGTAATTGGAGGCTCGTCTATGGGGAACCACAGCTCAGCTTAGCTTGTTTACTCTGTACTGGAGCGATGATAAGCCGCCCGCTTCGTGGACTTAATTTAAATCGAAAGAAGTTGATGAATGGATTCTACGAAATTTTTGATGAAATTCTTTACAGCCTGATATCTGGGCAGAGTCCAGAGTCAGCGGAAAAAAAAACACTTGCTAGCCATGCAATAAACTTTAGATCTCAGCTCATTACAGCCTAAACGAGCCGAAACGCCTGCCCAGGCCCCAACAACAACTCTTGTGCTGCACCATGGTGATCCAGGAACAACCGATCACAGCAGAGGCAATCGAACACGTGACCATGTGAGCCGATACTCTAGGTCACACCGCCGTGGGTAGGTAAAGAGTCACGTGACATAGCACGGTCACACACCGTATGGGTATTGTTGTGAATATTGAATGTGACACGCAGTGGGACACGGCGGGCCCTGAGTGATGGCAGTGGGAGCAGCATATCGACCCATAGCGACACGTCAGTAGCCGCCAACGTCCACCGTGGGTCCGGAGATACCGGGTTATTCCACTCGATATTTATCAGGATCAGCGAATAACAAAGGCTTGGTCTTACGTCACTGTTTGATCAATTCAACTTTTTGACACAAGGGCAAAGAGAACGTGTAAGCAGTTAAGCACACAATACGTCATCCCTGCACAGCGACAGACGCCATGGTGAGGTTGCGGCGCCAGGCGACTGGTAGAGCTCACCTTTGTCGTCATGGCGAATTTCCTCGGTACCAGCTTCTCCGGGATTTTGTTCACGTTCAGTGAAAACCGATTCAGTTGCCGCGAATGGAGTGCTAGCAGGTCGTGACGGTACAGACACGGGTTCTTCAGACCTGTGAAACGGAGCAAAAATGTGCAAAATAGCAGACAGACAGGCACACACAATGAACATACACAGCTGCGCACCAGTGGACAGTGCCATAAGCACTTTTATTCGCGTTTAATTAGGAGTTGTGCTGACTCGCCATTGTTGGCTGGGACCCTGCAAGCCACCACCCACAATTACCTCATCAGTGGAACAATTGTGTTTCCAGCATGCGGTTGTCATCAAACGTCCCGTTCATTTATGTAGGTCAAAAAGGTCATAAAAAATGCTTAAAAATATAAATTCCTGCCCAAACAAACAAATTCAAATGGGGACAAATACGGACGCACGAAACAAAGCGGTAAACCGAGGTCGATATCAAAAAGGGTCCTGCCCTGAGGACAGCGTGGCACACCAATAATCCCCAAATACACCCAATCACCCATTTTCCCCACCCCCAAACCAGCGCCCGACTCCCCTCATCCCCATAACCCGCGGAGGGAGGGGAGGGGAGGGGACACCGACCTGAGACGCTCATTAACGTGTCTTTGACCACGACCATCCATGTGGTGCGTCGGTTGAACAGCTGCTCCATGGTGGCTTCGTGTAGCTGGTTCAGATTGAGCGTGTAGACACCCTCGGCGGCACCCAGCAGGATGTGCTGGTCGTGGGTGAGCGGGTGCACCCAGGTGGTGGTGCACAGAATGTGCAGCGGACAGCCGTTAAACACCTGTAGGCGGTAGCACAGAATGTGCAACGGACAGCCGTTAAACACCTGTAGGCGGTAGCCGCTAGGTTAGGGGTTACATTTAGGGCAGGCATGGTTGATGGTTGGATGGTGGGTCAGTTTGCGCTCTGGGCCATATCGATAAGCCAGACCGGGTTATCAAATGTAGGTTCTCAGGATTTAGGTTTATGACAATCATTAAAACATGGCAGTTTCATCCACGTGGTAACTGATACAAGTATCACCTACTGAACGCTGTGTCAACAGAGCACGGGGTCTGAGCGGGTTTCACCACTCAGTGAGCCGAGCTATCAGAGCTACTCTGACAACAACACAACTGAGCAATCAATTCGCGCATACCATTATAACCCAGTCGGATTATGTAACAAACAGTTCTTCCCTCGTGAGCATACATGACGTGACATAGCCTATTGACTTATTTTTGATAAGCAGGTGCCTACGTGGTGACTAATGAGACAACTGTGAAAGGCAAGAGTCCATGCGGTAACGCATCACCCACCTTTGAGAAGCGGGCGCCCATATCGGGCCGTTGGTTGTGACCCACCTTTGAGAAGCAGGCGCCCATGTGCACTTTGGGAGTGGGAGGCAGCCCGTTGGACACGGGCCGCGGTGGCGTCGCCTTGCGGAACTTCTCTCGTCGGCGCGGCGGCGGCACCGGCGAAGAGGGGCCCGCCTCGCCGTCGGCGGCTGCCGCGTCGGCCCCGTTCGCTGCTGCAGGGGGAGGGGGAGAGGGGGTCATGTTGAGTTTGGGTCATATTGTCATGGTCGTCTCTTGTCAGACTCGATAGTCTTATATGCTGTTTTGGAGAAATAAAGTGATAATTAAGACAGTATTAAGTCCTTATGAAACTGTCTTATGAAATTCAAATTTCCTTTTAAATGGTCTTGCAGCTATGAAGTGAGCCGCACCCAGTCACCCAACCGAGTCAGGTTAGAGCTGAGTCAGGTTAGAGCCGAGTCAGGTAAACTGTAAACTCCGTGCTGTCCCATCTCCACGCTGTCCCATTGTGAGCTGTCCCACCTACAGTCTGTCCCACCTACAGTCTGTCCCACCTACAGTCTATCCCACCTACAGTTTGTCCCACCCCGTGCTGTCCCACCTGTGGCCTCGCTGTCGGAGAGTGACCGAGTGCGGTGGCCCGCGGTCAGAGTGCCCGCCGGATCAGTGGCCGGCTCGTCCCGACCGGAGAGGCTGTGCCGCCGCCGCAGGGTCGAGTCGCCTGAGGGCATCGCCGGGTCAGGTCAGCGGAGTCCCCGCAAAGAGTCCGTGTGGAGCGTCTGCAATCAGCTAATGCAGCTAGCTGCGGGAAGTGACGCCATACGTAGGGGGTAATTATAAGGGCAACCGCTCAATTACAAGACATTTCACAGCTGAATGATACTTTATGATTTTAGGACGCTCGGACCTTAACCCTATTCCTGGCGGGCTCCGCCGGGACAAGAAACTGGCGGGGGGGGGGGCGATTCGGCCCCCCCTTCAGATCTCAAAAACTACACATCGCAGCGACAAACGGTAAACGGCATCGGATACGCACGGTCAAGATCTACAATTTTTACCAAGGTCATTTTCAGGTCAGGTCAAAGATGACGTCACAGGGGTCGAAAAAGTCAAAATGGCGGCGCTAGATATGGAGAGAGTTTTTCTCGAATAACTTTCGAATTAGTCAAGATAGGAACAAACTAAGGGCATCATCGTGATCCTCTCGTCAATCCGCATCGAATGATATATATGTTGACCTCGAAAGGTCAAGGTCAAAGGTTGACCTCAGGTCACGTGACCTCGAGGTCATCATGTATATCATTCGATGCGTCTTGACGAGCTGAACACAATGAGACCATCCACGCGTCTGTATCTTGTTCCTGTACGGAGTTATTGGCCAAAAATCTTTGGTGACCTTTGATGACGTCACATGACCTCACAGCTGCCCAACAGCAAAACAGACCTCAAGGTAGTGAAGGTTGATCGTATATGAAGTCATGTATGGTATATGGGGCCATTCCGACCCGTTTTAGTGGTAAAAACAGGGAGTTGATTTTTCCCCCATTGACTTATAATGGGGAGATCGCGAAACTGGCCTGACCTTAGGTCACCGATATCAAAATTCCGAGATATACAAATTGCACATACTGGTACCCTAACTAAAGCCTGAAGAGAAGAAATTGATCGGTCAAAAACTCTAGCTCTGGCGTGATTGCAAACTTTTCTGAGGTAGGGTCACCAAACCGCCTCTGGTGACCTGACCTGAGGTCAGATCAACTCAAAATTTTCAGACATGTTGCGTAGAAGCCTTTTAGGAAAAGTCAGAAAATTTGAGCTTCCTAGCTCAGCTCAACGCGTTTGGGAGAAATAACCAAAAAACCTCAGGGGGGGGGGGGGGGGGGGCTCCTGAGCCCCCCCCCGCCAGGAATAGGGTTAAAGGCGATCGACGCCCATAAATTTGGACTGCGATCACTAAAACCACCTTCCTTTCTGAAAGTACCAGAGTTCTGCGTTGTCGGAATTCGGATTGATTGCAATTTTACCGAAAGAGCGTGAATAAAATATTAGCGAAAAGTTGTACCTCTAGCCAGCCGACTTGGCCGCACTATAGCAGCGTCCGCAAGGGACCGATCAGCATTTGTTAAACACGTCGCTGTACTGTGGTTTAAAGTGCATATTCATTCACCCTGTGGCTCCAAATAGCGAAATACACCTAGCAACAGACAAAACACACACTTCTGACGCAGAATCAGGCGGTGTTAAAGGGGCAATAATGTAACGATCGGACCTACGACAATGAGTGATGACGCTACGAGAACCTCCCACGCATCAGAATACAAAATAGTGCGCGTAGAGGCGGATCCTTTTTTAGTTGGATCAATGCTTAGCTATTACCGCTACAAAGAAAGCTCGAACAACGGAATTCTTATGATACAATATTACGCAATGATTGGTGTCATTTGTGCACCCACATTATTAAGTTAATGCATCAGTAGCCAATGCCATACGAACATGAGCGTAGGTGGCTTTGTCCGAGGCGATTCACCATTTTCCGACTGAATAGTATCTATAACCTTGGGTAAGCTATTCGGTGATACACATTACAACCACCAGGTGGTTACCACCTGGTGCCAAAATAAATATAGTGTTCGCGATAACCCCAACCAATAATACACCGCAGTACCTTGCGGTCCTCCCCTAACGTAAGCCGCAACGGTAGCGATTTTCACATTAGACTGCCACGCTGGCTCGTATCGACAAAGCGAGGGTCACCACCCCGGGTCTGACGCGAGGGACCGTCAGCCGCGCCAGGCACAGAGTGCCACCCCGCCGACAGCCAGGGAGGGGAGGAGAGGGAGGGGAGGAAGGGGAGGCGGCAGTGACCGATGACGTGACACTTGGTCGTTAGCGAACCCGTCACGGACACATATTATAGTCTTATCGTACACACATTTACACCACACTCTAGGTACACAGCGCAAAGCTCATAATCAAATATCGATCGGTACCTACTTGAGTCATGAATGGGACAACATGTTAAACGTTTGGGTTTTAGGTAGCGAGCCAACGGTATCAATCATTGGCGTATAATACACCAATAATAGTCGGGTGGTCTTATACCGCTTAAAGAGGCAGTATGAGGTTTCAGAGAAAAATCAATCACGTCATTAACCGCTGACTGTCACCAGCGTAACCAAAAGCGGTCTCTCAAAACACCACCACCCACCAACTAATAACGAACACTCGTACAGAATCATCCAGCCCCTCCAGTCCAGAGGAGGCCGTCTTCTGACACTCACCCGGTGCCGAGACGTCCTTTCCATTCTGTTCCTGTTCAGCAGAGAGCCGCTCGAGCGCCGTCCGTGACTCCTCGACCGTTAGGGTCGCCCTGGGGGAGCGAAACAGCGGTCACTGGTGGGCTGTTATAACCTCTATTGCAGGATAGCAATGCAGGTTATTGAACTGCCCTGCCGAGTTTGCCCTGGGGAGCGAAACACCAGCCACTGAGCTGATGTAACCAGCTCGGGAGGAGCAAAAACAGACCACTCGACTGTTGTGAGCTTGGGGCAATGAAATAGTAAGCAGTTTGTTGGTTTATTGGGGCTTCAGGGCGCATCAAACATAGTAAGCAGTGAAATACATCACTGAAATATGCTGAGTGCCGACTCCTGCCAACGGGAGTAATTCATGTCTCTAAACTTCTGTTGGGGAGGGGAAATATTACTAAACTCCTGTGGCCTCTGTCCTGATGACAATAACGCAGATAGCCAGGTGACTTCTATGCCAGAGGCGTTGGCATTCGTCGCTAAACTGGTGCGACCCCTGAGTGGGACATGAGCCACACGGACAGTCTGAGCAGCGGGACCGGCCGCGGCCGGACAAATGTCCACGGTAACGAGCTCGGAGAACCACACACAAGCAAGAGAGGACGACCCATGGTTCAAAGGATGGCCAAAAACAGTGCGGTGCAAAACGGTGAGGCCGCGTGGTGCAGAATTTCGATAGCCGGAGTTGCAAAGTATCAGCTTAACATGAAAACATGACACGCCCGGTATACGTGGGTCTGAAAACGAATCAAGCAAAAATATTCAGTGAAGAGGAAACGGCAAATACAAATCGGTGCATGGTGGTGGTTGAGTGTGACCATAGACCTCTGCCTATGGTGTAACATGACGATCAACTAGAGTTTGGTGGCTGAAGTGTCAGTGCCACAAATGAAAGAACAGTTATTCGCACTTAAGTTTTACTGTATCATATAAGGAATAATATAAATGTGATTGAACTTTGACAAGGAGAAGAAGGCATCAGCTACAGCAGACAAAAGTTGGTGCGTCATTCCAACATATTTGCAGCTCAGGTGCGACCATTGACAGAATATAGAGCAAGCGTGAGACGTGAGTGCTGAAGCCCGCATTCTCACTGTTCAGTCAGTTCATAGCCTGAACAGTGGCCAGACTATCAACAAGGAGATAGAGGTATATATGTTACAATATACAAATTATCAACAAGAATCAGCACATAGACATAATGATAAATGAGATGGTGACGTAGAAATACAAGTGGTAAGGCTGTGCAGAACAGAAAAAAAAAGACAGTGTACAGAGACAAAACAGAGCGTATAACATCGAGCGATATGACCCGCAGGGCTAAAAAGCGAGGACAAGCGTTTATACAGAAGCGCCAAAGCCGCAGCCAGTCACGAATACGGTAGCCATTCAAGTCAGGCTGGCATAGAGAAGGAATCATCAGGAAGGAGCCCATAGATCTGCCACCAGAGAACGCTGCAGGCAGAAAGAGTGTGACAGCTGGAGAGATAGCGGGGGGGGGGGGAGCTACTCACTGTTGCGACAACGCTAGCTCCATGTCGGAGAGGCGCCCGGTGTGACCCCTGCGGGTCGGCAGAGGTCACCGTTAGAGGGCGCGCACACTGACCTCACGGGACGCAAGCAGCGGGACACGACCGGTACGGAACGGAGCCAACACCGCGACCACACAAACTGACAGCGTCTACGCCGAGTGAAACCTCAGCCCGGGTACCGTTTAGTAGCGTTAGGCAGAGTTTAACTGCTACAAATTCAATAATGACTAGTTGAAGCCAGTATAATTAAAAGCCGACTGCACGACCACTGCAAGCAGGACACGACTCTACAAGCGGGGGCCGCACCGACACCGCCGTACGGACGCCGTACTCAGCCCGACACGAGTCACACAGCACAGCCCGACCTCAGCGGCGGCCACACGGAGCTCAATTACCTGGTCTGCAACTCGTCGTCAATGAATTGCAACAAGCTCCTGTCGACAGAAGGCAGGTCTAACGACTCAGCGCCGACAGGGCGCCCGCCGCAGGGTCTGAGGCTGGACGAGACGCCACCTCTCGGCCAGCCTCGGACCGGGCGGGGCCGGGCGGGACAGGCGACAGGACACCCCGCTCATGCCCCAGGCGGTCCCCACCGCGGCGTACCGTGCCAGCCAGGCGCAGTCTCCCACAGGTAAAACCGACAGCGCTGCCCAGCGGCACAGGGTGCAACTCGCTGGTTTTGAAAAGCCGCACTATCAGATAGGCATGTGCATAGCGTCATTTAGTATTTTAGCACAGAAATGTAACTGAATATGAATGTATCAGCCTTATGGCTCAATTTAATTTCGCACGACCTACTTAAATTAGCTTGGTAGCATGGATATTACAATTCGCTGCATCCACAACAGGGACGCGCTTGGAGGCGAGACGGCATATAGATGTTTCTCCGCGTTTAATATCACCGAGTTACCAGTGAAATTAACCCCGCGTTAGCAGTCTTCCGGACGACAAAGATTCTACGTAGTTCGGCCAATAGCGTTCGATAACCGCGGCCCAGCCCCCGCCGACCTCGAACGGGATTGGCCAGATGGCGTAGAGTATTCGTCGTCCGGGAGACTGCGAACGCGGGGTAAATCGCTGATAACTGCTTGAGTGATCAGCCACGAAAGCGAGACATCCACATCAACTTTGAAAGCGAGCTCAGATGGGCCGTTCCTGTATCAAAGAAGGACAGTGATTCTGGCTGCCACTAGCCAACTCAGGGAGCACGGTTGCTGGCACCCCTCCGCCGACCATATCGAAATTCTTTCGTATTATCACATCTTAATCCTTTCGATTATCAGTCTATGGTCTCAAACTTTGATCCTAATGTTTGCGTCTCTGACTCGGTCCGTTTGACCAGTCTGAAGTACGGCTCTAGCGAGATTAAGCGGTACGTTTTGCACTTTTACATTTCCGGTTATATCTCAGAAACTAATCGATCTACGACGAAGCCGTTTTGCACGATCATGGCCGGCTTGTGAACCAACAAGTCGATCGCATCTTCAGCACATAAAAGCTTAAGACGACGAAGATATAACCTGAAGTACACTAAATTTTCTGGGTGCAAAAACTACCGCTAAAACCCGCGGTGCTCCTGATTATGAGGCCATATCAGTATCCCTTCAGGTGCTTATATGCGATTTACAGATTACAAGTTCAATAAGCCACAGATATGTCGGTTTCACCAGATGGGATAAGCGCCTGGCAAACAAAATATCGGCAGAGGAATTACGTTCACAAGGCACCAATGCAAATTATCAGAGGAAACTACCTTATCATCAGCAGTATGAATGCAACAATCAGCAACTAATCACGGAGCTTTCAGTGGCAAGGCAGACTAATCTAAGCCAGTCCCATACAGATGCCAATGCACAAGCAGACATCCACACATACATACGTACATACATACAATCATACATACTAGCACAAAGCTAAAAACTGTTAGGTTAGAAAAATATTACAAACTTCCAAAAGAAGCTCCGGAACAGGCAAAAATAAAAGACAAAACCAGACTATCTAAAAAAACTAAAGCGAAGCGAAAATGTTTCAATCTAGCTGAATGCGAGATGCAGAGCATTACAATGCCACAGGCCGAGAATTCGTCACCGCTAATTGCGAACTGGTGAGCGCCAGCAGTGTTCAGCCAGCTATGAGCGCATCGCAGGGTGATGAATTCGCGGTCCGTAGTTTTGTGAGCTCTGCACTATGAGGCGGGCCACCGTTGTCTCAGCATTCAGTGCGGCACAGAGCTACGGGGCGCGTTATGTGAGGACGAGACGAGAGGCCAAGCGGGGGCTGTTCGGCAGTCGAGGGCCGCGGGAGGGACGGCGGAGCAGCGCGGAAACAGTCGGGCCGACCAGAACCGAGCGTATTTCCCGGGAGAATTGACCGGTGACCCGAGAGGTTTGGCTATCAGACGGCAGGTCAGCGGCAGCAGGACGGCCAGCTAGCATCAGCAGGTGTAGAAGTGGCCTTTTGTGAAAGGTTCTCGTGTAAAGCTTCAAGTTGATTGCCTGAGTGACATTTTGCGACATTAGCACAAGCCGTATCGACCTTATCCAATTCGAAAGGAGACTTTTTCATTTCATGGTTAGCCGTATTCAGCATTTAATAATTGATCAGCACAATGATGGGTCAGACTGGAAAGCAAATATCACTCCAATTAGTGGATCGAATTAATGAGACCAAAGATCACACTTATCATCCACCTGGAAATATCAATCCATGACCTTTTAACGTTGAGCAAATGAGCCATACTGCCGTCACCTACATGTGCATTGCAACGTGCGTCCAAAGGCACGTTGAGCTGAATTCGTATGCAACAAAGAAAGCAAATGGTCGACAAAGTATGTAAATGTGCTGGTAAAGGTCAAACTTATGGCCTCAGTGTAAATAGTTTAAACATAGTATGCAAATGGTCGTTACATCATTGACGTCGTTACATCAACTGAAACAAGGAAACAATATAAAGCCACTCTTGCACAGCTGTTACTCAACGGAAATTTAACAGCTTATTTGCAAAATCGCCGACAAATTTCGGCCACGAGCTCCGATTGGCCACGTTCAGTTGTTTTTACGACAAATTCAGCTCTGCTAGTCGGCCGTTCCGCCCCCGCTGAGGCCCAGGCCGTCCGCCGGCTGACCTGCCGCGCGGCGGGTCCGGTCGGTCCCCCACCCGGTCCCGCTTCTCTCCCCACCCCCCAACTCGACACCGTCCATCGGCCGGTCGTTCGGGGTTGGGGGGGGGGGGGCAGCTCGCTCCGGTTCAGCTCCTTACGTACTTGAGCGACAGGTTGAGCACGTCCGCTCCCGACAGCGGGCCGCGCTGCAGCCGGCGGCCCACGGGCGACTGCTCAGAGCGGGTCAGGCTGCGGCTGCGGCTCAGTGAGTCGCTGCCGCTGCCGCCCCCGCCGCCGCTGCCGACGGGACGCGATGAGTCGAGGGTGTGGCCGGCGGCGCGAGCTCTGGAGAGGCGACGGTGTCAGGCGCGGCGCGGCCCCGAGAAGACGGCGGGCGGAGAGGAGGGCGAGGCGGCGGGCGAGGCAGCCGGAGACATAGCAGCGAGCAAGACAGGGCTTTTAAGGGAGGGATATTGGCTGAGTGCGAGCGAGGAGACGGCGGTAGCGGAAAGATGGCTTTGGAGGCTCAAAGACTAACCGCTGGACACCCCGCTTTACGGGAAGTCCTCAAACTCTTTCGAATTGACGTTGGAACTATGACACTAAGGTTAAGTTTCAAAGGATGCACTAGTTCAAAGACCTTATTGGGAAGGGGATGTCTAATGCTGATGATAGAGTACTACGATGCTAAAAGATAAGCATCAGACTATTTAGAGGAGGAAATTACAAACGAGACCAAAGTACCGACAATGCCATGGTCAGCCTACAAACGCCATAAAACCCATCTACTAGCGAAGTTTTAGCACAATTAATTGATGCAATTGATGCAAAACACAGCCAAATTAACATACAGTAAGATTTTAGCCAATTAAACTATTTTACAGTGCCGACAAATGTTATTGCTATCCGTCTAGCATCAGCTCTCTAAATAAAATCATTACATTAAAGCTAACAGACACTAAACAGAAGAATGAAAACGTGAAAAACACGACATAACATAGCACGTCTTCCAACCACCAATTAGTTTCTTTTTCTGTTATCCAGTTTCCACCGCATTAGTTCCATCACCTCTGGAGCATGTGTTACCGTAAGCCGTACGAGGCCCTTCCCCTTAGGGAGTCAGTCGGCCGTCACCAGACTTGAAAGCCTCTCAGATCGACAGGATAGGGCCATCAGCAGACGGACCCACTACTCGGCGCCAGCCCCTGCCGCCATCAGTTAGTGGATATTCCCGCATCCGCTGAGCTATGCGAGATGGATGGCTAGCAACAAGCTCTCAGGGAGAAGGGAGGGTTTAAGACCAGAGGACACGCTGGTTACTGGAAGAGAGCTAAGATATACCACAACAGCAGCTGCTGCGAGGGTAGGTTAATTTTCGATGAATTGCAGAATACGCGTCGTGACCAGCTAAAGAATAGGAACACGCCGACTGAAGTAAAGATAAATCGCAGGGAAAGTTGGATTCTTCCGCATATTTCCAGCAATACAATCCGAACCCATCGGCTGGATGGGACATGGGAAGATGGTCTGTTTTCGACATCCGTCTTTTCTTCCAAGGAACACCTCGTAGAGAGTCTATCATACCACTACCGGCCCGCACACGGCTGGGATACGATCTGTGTCCACTCCCGCAGCGCATTGTTCCTCCCCGTACCGGTGGGGAGCTCCTGGTACCGCCAGAAGCCGGATAGCACGCGGTACGACAGCAGGGTAGCACGACAGCTGCTCGAGCGGAGGGTGATTAGGCCTACCCAACAGGGAAACAACCACCCTCCAACGCTTCAACAGCAAAGCTTGAATTAGCTAGGCTAGCCAGCACTAGCTAAGCATCCTTGATCTGACTAGCCGAACTCCTTGCTTTCCTTATTCCTACGTTCCACTGAAGCCCACTTACTCATCCACTCACCATTTTACCAGTCACATGTACAGTTACAATCGCAACCATAAACACACCCATACACACACACACACACACACACACATACACACCACTGACGCTGCAGCTGCTTAATCGCACAGTCCGGCACGCCCCAGCAGCCATCACCACATGCGCCTGACCCCCGCGGGAGGGGGGAGGGGGGGCAGGGGTCTCACCTGTTGACCTCCTCCGCCTCGGGGTCACGCGTGGCCCACTGAGAGGCTACGTCCGACGCAGAGGGCTCAGCTTCGTCATCGTCATCGTCATCCTGAAAGATCGGTTAGGTGGTCAGCGGTTGAAGGGATGAGTCAGGGAATTCCACAGTCAATTTCACAGCCTGCTGTATACAAAGGTATAATGGAGGATCAAACATGAACATTGAACAATACCCGGACGTATGAAGCGATGCGAAACCAGCTAATCAATGACAATGGCTGCAGCTGTTTACATAACTGCAGCTGATAGTTTACATAACTGCAGAACGGCAACACTGAAGCCCCCATCCGCCCTCCCCCCCCCCCCCCCACACGCACACACACACACAATACACGCACACACGGAATTTCATAAAAACTGGCATTTTCGCCCGAATGATACAATGGGTGAAATATCAGAGGAACGCAGCGTCCCTCGGTGCACCTGAGCAGACTAGCAGCACGTAACTCACCACCACGCCAGCGATCCTCCACTGTTTGCGAGGCGCCGCCGGCTCGGCCGCCGAGGACATCTCTGTGACCAGCGGCGGCTCGAAACTGACGCTGCTCACTGGGGACAGACGAGGGTGCAGGTTTGGGTACTTTGTCTCATAGTAGGCTGAACAGGGATAACCCGTTTACACTGGAGGTCCACGCTTCGGCTTCACAGTGGGACGCCGGGCAGGCTATTGGTCATGGAACAGCTAAAAGAGCTTGGACACAGACAGATGAAAAATACCTTTACACCGCTAGCGGAGAAAACAAAAAACATACTCACGTTACACCAATTTTCATAACAACTCATGAAACAATATCCAGCCAGGAAAACAATGGCAGCATAAAAACAAGCTCTAACAATAGTAGAAACACGATACAGGTTGCCCGCCAATCGCACGCGGCATGCCTGGCAACGTGACCCGCCAGGCGTGCCTATGGCGACGGTTTTGGATTCTCCTACGATAACCCTACGTTCCCACAGCGCACTCACTGTGCAGCTCCGACTTGGTTCGCTGTTTGGTCGGGGGCTGCCGGGACGCTATCCGCTGTGGCACGTTGTTCACCGCCTGGAAACGAATGAAAACAAATGAGAAAGGAGGTAATAAACGAACGTGACTACACTAACATTTGATTTGCTTGTTGGGGCTCAGGGGTGCGAAGATGGCGGGGTCATTTTGTAGCCATTAAACGATTTGAGCAGACCAGTTTAGCTGACTTTGCTAAGGAAACCATCGACCATAGACCTCAGTACACCAGTGTACAGAGGTCTATGCATCAAGTATCAACCATTGTCCACGGCTATGAGACAATCAAACACTAGCCCGAAGTTCTTACTAATTTTGACACCCCAAACGCCCTTCAAGACACTCCAGTACTGAGCATCAGCCCCCGGTCACTCCACCCCGTTCTCCCGCGGGTCACTCACCCCCTCATCATCAGGCTCGGCCTCCTGGAAGTGGCCGCTGGGGTTCCGGACCCGGTCCAGCAGCTCCCGCATTAACCGGCGACGGTCCAGCTGGTCGCAGCACACAAACGCGTGCTGCGGAGACACGAGGACAAAGCGGGGTGTGGATAAGCCGGTTACAAATCTAACAAAAAGCTATGAGCAGGCGTTGACTGTTTAACAAATGTCACGCTTGATTGGCAGGGTCCATATGCTTGGACGTTTAGACCGCAAAGGCAAATAACAAGCGCTTCGATCAACAGTATAGCATCCTGATAATTTTTAATGCCAAAGCAGATGCAAATGTAGGCGGTGCAAAACACAGCTCAATATTTGTTCATTTTATTAGAAGTGTTAAACGTTTATTGTGGCGCGTGGTTCGCCACGAAATTTATAATTGTGGATTGTGTTAATTTTTGTGTAGCAACGGGGAGCTTCGAACGAGCAGCTGCGCAGCGAGCATTATGTTATTTTGTCCTTATTGATTTTCGACCGTTTTTATAATATATTTTAATTTGTCGGATAAACTTTATCGATTACTAAATATGAATGATGAAATTGAATCGGCCATGTCTACACAAATACGTCTGCTTTGTGCGATATTTCAGATCATAACTATTTCACCATCAGCTGACCAAAACTGACCTGTGACAGTCGATCGGCCGTCGGCCGCTTCTTCGGGTTCTTGGTGAGCGCCACCTTCAGGAAACTATGGAACGTCGGCGACCACTTGTTCTTGTCCTTGAGCTGCGGCGGCTTGAAGCCCGACTTGGACATGAGGAAGAGGGCGCGCATGGGGTGCAGGTCGAACATGGGCGGCTGCAGCTCGGCCAGCTCGATGGCCGTGATACCCACCGCCCAGACGTCGCACTGCTGATTGTAGCCACCCTTGCGCTCCACGGCTGCCACCTGGCGGATAGAGTCAGAGGCTGAGGTTAGCCCAACGGCCGCTGGTGTTCGGCAAAGACCGGTCGAGCGAGACAAAAGCAGCTGGTCACACTTGCATTGGGATCAGCGGCGTATTTAGAAAATCGCGAAGGGGGGGGGCCAAGGGTTTGGAGGGCGCCACCTCACCCAAGGAGGGCGCCATACGGTCGCGAGATAAAAAATCGCTCAGTGGGGGTTGGGGGGTTGGGAGGCGTTTTTTACCATGCCACCAGTTTTTTTTTGCGTAACCTCGTATAGGTCGTGCTGCATTGATTTTGCATCGTGTGTATTCTTTATACTCCAGGTCACAAAAGGTCAAGTGTTCTTGAAATGCTGCGCCGAAGGCGCGCGAAATTTTTGAAAACAACCTTTTCCTCCGCTTTTTAGGCACGCCTTTTATACGATCACTGTTCAAAGCTCCTCTCGCTCTTTTACCAAATTTGAAGGTGTAAAAAATACCTAAGGTTCGGTCGGGCCGCTGCCACACAAACTGTACAGAAAGCTTGGCTCATGGGTGTCGATGTATAAAAGTTTATTGGCGGTGGCATATCTACGCACCAGATCACCGTATCGGATTGATACCGGAGCGCGAGATGCGTAAACATCATCCAAATTACCTCAGACCAGCCTTCATAGCCTTCTCACAGATGCATACAGTGTACACTGTACCCACATAACCAGTTTCAATCACCGAAACTTCAGATGCCTGCTGTTGCGCCCGAACCTGTTGACAATACTTAATCGTAATCCATATAGATGCCATGATGCACGTAAAGTAGGATCAATCCGTTAAGACCAAAGACGTGTTTTATGCATCGTAGAGCGTAGATAGTTTTGATAGGTATAGATACTTCATTCATTGTGCTGAATGCACGTTCATTTGTGGCAGTTTTCACAGGCAAGACATCAACTATGTGCAATAAGTTGAAACGACTAAGTTGAAAAACATGCCAAAGGAGTAAATAAATGATAGGAGGGCAGCGATCAACGGATGTTGCCAATAGGTAGAAGGGCTGTGATCCACAGGAGGGCACTAATAGGTAGAAGAGCCCCGATCAACATCCCGAGTTTCGACAGTAGGGCACCGATAGGTAGGAAGTTGGCGAGCAGCAGGAGGGCGCCAATGGATAGAAGGGCAGCGATCAACAGGAGGGCACCAATAGGTAGGAGGGCGCCGATCAACAATCAACAGGAGGGCGCCACCAGGTAAGAGGGTGGCGAGGAACAGGAGAGCACCAATAGGAGGGTGGCGATCAACAAGAGGTCGCCAATAGGTGGGAGGGCGGTCATCAACTGGAAGTCGCCAATGAGCGGAAGGGTGACGATTAAAATGGGGGTGGCAATGGAGGGCGCCTTTGCTCAAGAGGATGACACGAACAGGAGGGCGTCTGTGCGGAGGGCGCTGGTCAACAGGAAGGTGCCAGTGGATAGGAGGGCGGTGATCAACAGGAGGGTGCCAGTGGTTAGGAGGGCGGCGATCTACACGAGGGCGCCAATAGGAGAAGGGCCCCGATTAACATTCAACAGGAAGGACTAGGAACCAATAGGTAGGAGGGCGGCACTGAACAAGAGGGTGCCAAAAGGGAGCAAGGCGGCCTTCAAAATTTCACATGAGGGCTCAATAGGTAGGAGAGCGCCAATAATTATGAGGACGCCGATCAGCAGAATTAGGGCGGCAATGTGTAGCAGGGTGGCGACCTACAGGAGGGCGCCTTCGGGTGAGAGGGCGCTTATTTACGGGACAGCGGCTTACATAGGCGACCACCGTTACGCTTAGAGAGCTACAGCCTACAAATGTGGTTGGAGGGCGCCCGAGGGAGCCCTCCAACCGTATTTGGAGGGCGTATTTGGAATGGGCGTCCTCCGAGGGCGCCCTCCATCCGTATTTTCCCTGTAAACACATTCGCGATTGGAGGGCGCCCTCCAGTCGCGATTGTTTTTCGATTCGATTATATCACAATTGCATTTGCGATTGGAGGGCGCCTTCGGCGCCCTCCAATCGCAAAGGGCGCCTTCGGCGCCCAAGGGGGGGGGGGCATGGCCCAGTGGCCCCCCCCCCCTGCCTACGCCCCTGATTGGGATCTGATATTGATGTAGCTTGCATGTCAAATATTGCTCTCGTTCAAATGGCTTATTTCCCACAACTAACTTTAAAGAAAACTCATGGGCTGGTGCATTATGAGTTTTATGTCTACTAGCCAAGCACCACACAGCTAAGACACTGACTGAGCACCATCCCCGGTTGTGGTCCCACCGTACCCCAGCGCCGTATCATACCTCTGGCGCCATCCAGTACGGCGTCCCGATGAACGACTGCCGTTTGCCGATGGTGGCGGTGATCTGAGCCGAGACGCCAAAATCTGCCAGCTTCACTCCCCCACTCTCAGTCAGTAGAATGTTGGCTCCCTGGCGGCCCAAACCGAGGTCAGAACGGGATAGACTGCTGAGAGCCCGATGGAGGGAAATGCTGCATGCATAGCAACGGAGAAAATCAGGTCAATTGCAAGTCAAATCATATGCATGAGACATTCATTAGGTGCTTGCAATACATCGATCTGTCAGTCTGGGTATTGCAAATTATCCCGGGTTTGGATTATCTCACTCCAAATGACTACATCCAAGCAGCCTCATTCAATTCTCATTTCCATTTCATGCTGCAAGTCCAAAAAAAAAATCCCAGCCAGTAACAGACTACCATGTGAACATTCTACCACGTGGCACGTCGTCACGTTTCCATCCTACCTTGACGTCCCTGTGCATCTTGCCCATGGAGTGGAGGTAGGAGAGGCCACTGAGCGTCTCTCGACAGACGCAGGCGATCTGCAGCTCCGTCAGGGGACCGGTGACTGAAACAAACACACAGAAAGGAGCAGGGTCAATACAGCCAGACATACAGGATGATCACAGATCGACAGCCAGAAACGGTTGTCCACCAACTCGACGGAAAAATCGCGGCTATTCAGTACCCAGGTTCAGTACACCGAAAACGTCAGTCACATTTAGTTTTAGGGTCTTTCGATAAACGTTAGCCCGCTCAGAACCAACGTCCTTAGCCTATGTTTCGTTTCTCTACCCCCAAATGTAGGTGTCAGCCGCTCTACATTACTACCCGTTCGTTTAGTCGGATCCCGTTTATAACTTACTGTGATAAATGTCTTGCAGCGATCCGCCGCCACAGTACTCCATACAGATCCAGAGTTTGTCGCGGCGGAGGTAGGAGCCAAAGTACTGCACGATGTTGGCGTGCCGGCAGTCCTTCATCATCACTATCTCCTGCTGGATGATGCTGAAGTCGTCACCTGACGGGCGAGCAAAAAGAGTGAAAGGTCGGAACGGGTGTAATTGGATAACATTGTGAATAAATAGATGATACATAAAAATAATGATTGCTAATTGAATTAATGGCGGTGTTTTGGCTTCGGCAGGGAACCAGCTTTGCTAAGTTAATGAACTAAAAATAAATCCATTAATTTACATTAGCTGGTCGTTGTGTCAGCGTGCGACGAGGCTATGTCAACCCGCAGCCTTCTTTGCAATAACGTCCCTCCCCCCCTCCCATCCCGTCACGCGGTGTCACTCAGCGCCGACCGTCAATTGAGCCGTGACGTCACAGGCTCGGAGGGCAGCCGTCAGTGTCATTGTCAGTGTCCGTCACCCCCCCCCCCCCCCATCCCGGTACTGTTTTATTCTGCGTCACACGCCTCTGTACACAGACCGACCAGCCACACAGCGGCCACAGAGGCGCCGGCGACACTGAGGCCCGATAACGCGACACACAGCGGACGGATTTTAACGATCAGTATTGTCACCCAACAACGCGCCCGGCAGTAAATATGGCCGACATAAAAAAGATCAATATCATAAACGCTTTACAGAGGTTAAAGTCAGGTTTACTCGTCACTACCACTATTCGGTATCCGATATATTGGAGCGTATTAGGTGGTCAATGATTGAATCCCAAATCCACCGGCGCCGTCTTCTGTGACGACTAACTCCCTGTGTACTAGCGTCGACCTTCTCTGGCTGATGTCACCACGCGGCAGGATCTGAGAACTCCGTCGATGCACGGAAGCGGCTGGAGGGGCGGACGCCGGACAGCACTCCCACTTTGCTCGTCAGTCCGCCCCGTGTCTGAACGTGTGCTGGGGTTCGTTACGTTCATCTGTGAGGCGGCTCTGCTGAACCTTCGGCGGGCTCGGAAGAACATAACAGGACAGGCGCCACTCGCGTGCAACATGGCATTCAAACTGAATCAGCTCGTCTGAAATGCATGACAGTGGTACGGCTAGCTAGGCAGCACGCCGTTAGTTCTAGTTGACTCGTCATTAGTTCTAGGGTGGCTCGCCCTCCGTCGAGCCACACCTTAGCGTCAATCGGTTTCACAGCTGTTAGTCGCCACAGCGTGTTAGTCACCAGCCGCATTTACACCGACCTCTGGTCATACTCACGATAGTAGGTATTGGCGGAGTCAAGCGGGCTGGGATAGAAACACAACGGTCGGTAGCAGACGATATGAGCTGCATTTGGAAAATGGCAAGCGGGAGTCGTTATTGAGAGTTTACTTAGGTGCGTCGAGCATAATCCCTATGTCGATGCCATGGACAGTCGAAAATCGGAAGTGCATTCTAAGAAGAATAAAAATGGAAGAGGAATAAAAATGAAGAAACTTTTGCATGAAGAAACTCATTTCCGGTGTTAACGAGCTGGATAAATGAAACAACAGCCGCTCGAGTGATCATGCAATATGCATTATGCAGGCCACAACACAGGCGGAATATATTTAAGATATCGGTATGGCATGAGATGTTACACAGCAATTATGTCATGCACAATGCACAATGCACATGGCTGACAAGTCAAAGCTCAGGCATCCCTAATGAACCGACATAAACAAAGCTAAGCTGTTATTGTTTAACGAGATGACCATAACTGCGTAGTCATATGTTACGAATAACCCTGTTAGTCATACGCGGCAAGCTCGTAAATGAATCTGCCTAAAAAAGTTGCTAGCACAAAACCAACGGGGCTACGCGCAAGCTAGGTGAATCGCATCTAGGTGTTTATTGCAAACGCATAAATCTTCCAAAACCCGCGAGGTCAGACGCTCGAAAAGTAACGCTCTTTATCAAAAACTATCAGCACGATGAGCTGCTCTTTACGGCCCATTCCCTAATCTGACCGTAAAAAAAAACCCTCCGGGGTGTCTAAATACAAGGGGAAGACGATCACGGGACAAAGCGCCACACTGGACACACGAAAATCCGGCTTGGTCGCGCCGCTGACGGGGCGACGCGGCACGCTAGGGGAGGGGGGGGGGGCGGGGCTATCACACAGTATCCGAGGCAGCCCACGGGCGCCCCGGCCTGCTCACCCGGTCTGGGCGCCCCGGCGACCGGCCCCCACGACAGTCGGGTCCACGTCTCTGCACCCGGGCAGAAGGTGGGTCAGAGCAGAACACAGCACGGAGACAGAGAGGCAGGGTGGAGGAGAGGAAGAAAGGGCGAGGAACGTGGAGACAGCATAAGACGATCCAGTGAATCTGCACCTAAACAGAGTGATTTAGGTAGATATCTTTCCATATATGGATATCAGGAAATTCAGTATTATATCGATAATGATAATAAGGCTAGCCCCCCAGCTACGGTGTTATAATGATGGCATTATACCTTCGTTACCGGAAGATGGAAACGTCAATCAATGAACAGTGAACCGCTAAAAAGTACTTACAAATGATGAACATTCAATACCTAGGATTTTCAAAAGTGCAGCGACTGCACGATATCCAATGGTGAGAGAAGATAACGAAGCTTTGATGACACGCAAGTCCCAAAGGTGTGCTTTACAAGCCATGCAAAAGAAAATCTGAACCACGGTGACCTCCTTAACCCTCGCCCGTAAACGGCGATCTGCCACCTTCGCCCATGCAGGGGGGGGGGGGGTTGGTGCGACCCCCCCTTGGCGTTTGAAAACGGAGCGTCGTAGAGCTTAGCGGAAAAGACCAACGGATTGCTCTCGCCGAGATCTCGCGATTGGTGGTATATTTTTTGGTCCTAGGTCAACATTTGACCTACTTTTGACCGGTCAAAGGTCAAATTTTCGGAAAAATAGACTTTTTTCAACTTTCCGCGGCGATTGCGGCAGAACGGTGGGAGATATCGACTTGAAACCTTCACTATCGTGTTCCTTGATCAATTCTCTATCGTTTGGTATGTATTTCGTTTCCCTAGCTCTAAAAATGGCGCGTTGGGAGCGCCGGAAGTCGGCAAGGTCACAGTCGGCGGCAGAAATTCGAAAAATCAAAATTTAAATTTTTGAAATCTGATTGTATTTTTGGATTTGGGAGGTCCATTTGCTCCCTATAGAAGCTAATATTGCTGCATATTCCCATTGAGGTGACAAGAATTAGCAAAATAGTGGTTCGGGCGCTTTTCAAAAATAGTACCGGACGCTGTTCCTCTTGTGACGTCATAGCTCCGTGACCTGACCTGACCCGGTCAAGTTTCTTATACCATATGATAGCCAATACTTGCCCCAACATGCATGGGAAGTTTCATCACGATCCATCAACCGATGTCCGTACCACCGGCAGGAAACCTCGGGCGTTGGCACTCAGTTTGTGAAAATCCGGCCGGAGGCTGTTCCCTTTGTGACGTCATAACTCCGTGACCTGACATGACCCGGTCAAATTTTTTTTAATCAAAAGATGCGCAAGGTTTGCCCCATAAGGTACCCAAAATTTGGCGGCGCTGCGCGCCGCCGTTTTTGCACTATTTCCGAAAAGCCTCAGGGGGGGGGGGGGTTGCACCACCACCCCCCCTACATGGGCGAGGGTTAAATCCTCGACGAACAGTGACTAAAGAAAGTGACTAAAGAGAACAATAACCGAATAATGCAACGTCGTTCACCAAAAGCCAGGCTCATCCACGGGCATCAGCTACGGCCCGGGTTTCGATCGTGACAAGTCAGTCGATCCGCATGTGTCACAAACTTAGCGTAAGTTAGGGCAAGGTCCAGCTACGGGCGGAAAATGACTGCGTCCGCTTCCGTTCCAAATGTCGTGATACGGGACGATGTCACATCACGATTTTTGACAACGATCATGCGAAAGCTAAAATAGCACGGATGGACTTTGTGTTGGACTGACTACCAGCATTCCAAATTACGTGCACGTGGTGCCACCACGTTGCCCCAGACCGAACCTCGAGCCGGCAAAACTCGAGATCAGAATGTCGATCTGCGGCTAAAGCCACCGCCACGCCACGCGGCCGTACACGCGTCAGGAGCAGCATGCAAACCGGTGTCCTTGAGAGGCTACGACGCACCGCGCCGGGAAACATCTACAAAAGTGGCTACCATTGCGATCTGTGTGAGCCGAGCAAATTCCCCAAAACCACGTTTAAATGATTTCTCGATGTCTACGAGAGCAAAATGAGTGAAATTATGAAAGATGAATTAGCAACGCTAAGGTGAATGACTGTCCCGTGTACGAGATCGAAGCAAGTGTCAGTCAACTGGCAATTGAGGCACCCAGCAGAGCAAGACCAGATGATAATGCTAATAATTTGATGGAACCTTGTTAGCAAATAGCAGTCACATGTGACACAGATGTAGAGAACACCATGTGGCAGGAGTGCTTCAAAAGATGACCCTATTTTTCGTGAGCTTGTCATGGCACATCTGCATATGTGCTGAGACAGTGGACACATAAAACTAGAAAATGTAGCCATTTGGTCCACATCACCAGACTCTTCATGGAGACAGCCCAACACTCAACAGTTCACAGGACCCAATTGCTAATTAAAGTCTGATGTGATCTTAGGGCACCCATGCTTCTGAGGTCACCTGTGCCCAGTTAATCAGAGTTTAGCTGGGACCAAGGCAGGTCAGAACCAGCACTCACCTGGCTGCAGCTTGATGACCTTGATGGCGGCCGGCTCATTGGTGGACAGTCTCGTAGCCTGAGGGCAATGGCCAGGTCAGGGGAAGGACAAAATAGGTAAAGGTAATACTCCCCAACACCCAGGCGCAAAGTATTGGATGTGTAGAGCCCATATTGTAGATGTGCAGCACCCATATTGGAGTGGCAATAACATTTAAAAGAAAAAAATAATGATAAGCCCTAAAACCACATAAACTTGAGCTAAATCAATGGCTTCATTAGGTACAAATAGGAAAAGGGTTTCATACTGTTAAGTATTCACACATAAAAATAAAGTTAAAATACCTTATAGACATCTCCATAAGTTCCACTTCCAATACGCTGAATTATTTCATAGTCGTCCTGTGGGTTTCTTCTGCTGATGTCCGAACTGACACTGGAAGATGTGGCCATGACAACCACAACTAAACCAGCTGTCTTCTATGACCTACAAAACACAAACACAAACCTTGATTGCATGGGTGCCAGGCCAAGGATTCAGTAAATGTGTTGATTCAACTGATGCAGGACAAAACAAATTGGGCTGAAAATTTACGTTACTTACTTCAAAGCGTATCAGCATCAGTATAAAGGCACATGATGACCAGGTTTGACATAGTTGAAGTTTATATCAAATGCCCTAGTTATGAATGTTGTAAATAATTATTTTCAACCAATGAATAGCTAAATAGCATTGAAAACAACCTAATTGTTATGTTTGGAATTTGGATAGACATCACAATTTTCTCTTAACCAAGCTCCAAAAGTTAGAGAGCAATGTATGATCATAAAGAACATGAAATATGCAAAGCAAAGGACCTTAAATAAATACAAACCATATAAATTGCCAAAAAGAGGCCGTAATAACATATAACCTCCAAAACACTCACAACACGCCGTGCTTGCTATGTTTTGTGTGGCGGCGCCGAATTGAGGACAAATACTCAAGGTTTCGAAATGAGAAAGCAAGTCTACAAATAAAACCATAATAATGACGTCACTGGTATTTTGAAATTCAATAGCGCACGTGTCTGACCATACAACATTTGGATGATAAAACATTGAGAATCAAGCATTCCATGGCTCTCTTGCGATAAATACCCTCTATGTTCAAATTTCACCTAAGGTTATCGGCTAAGCCTCCAGAGGACAAATACCGTCAACATGGACATCATTAACCCGCGCCCCGTAGGGCTACCGGCGGACCCTACCACCCGTAGGGGGGGGGCCGTTTCGGCCCCCCCCCTAAGATCTCGGAAAGTTACCGGCCGATTTTCAAAATTCAAACGGCGTTCGATAGCCCCACCCGGGAACTACCTTGTGACCAAATTTCATTGACCTAGGTCAAACCGATGACGTCACAGGTCAGGTCAAAGGTCAGATTTTCACCGTTCACAGGCAATTCAAGAAATGTGCTGTGAAAGCGAGTAAATTGGTAATTTATTGAAAACCATCGATGGTACATTGTTCGTCAAACACATACTTTGCTATCTGAGGTCACTGATACCAGGTCAGGTCACAGCGAGGTCAGGTCACCGGGGGTCACAATATGAATGTGTCGTGTGATACATGTTTTATGGTCCATTTTACATGACAAATGCGATTATGTGGGTTAGGCAGCCTTTGGGGCCAGCCTAGGTCACGTTTTGGTGAAGGTCAGGTCAAGGTCAGGTCAAATTAGGTCAAATTTCAAAGTTGATATTTTTGCATAAAATGGGTATTGATTCGATGCAGCTCGTCACGGGGAGTCTAATGGTGGTCTTTGTTTTGCTCTACGAGTTCTAGAATTGCCAAAAATTGAGTTTGAAAATTTGACGTCATCATTTTTGAACAGTTTTTACGCTATAACTTGGCCAAAAAACGAGGTATCGATCTGAAATTTGGTATGTAGATAGAAGACGAAAGGCACTATCACATATATTCCGGTTTTTTCGAAACTCAAAAAACTTTTTGGATTTTTTGGCGAGTATATCCAAAAAAAATGCTTTTTTGATTTTTGGGGGTCAAAACTCAAAAATTTCAAAAATTCGAGATAGCAGTTTTGTAGCCCTGTCAATTCTACACCTTTTATGTCTTGATCATTTTTCTGTATCTTCAAAGCTGTAGTCCTGACAGGTCTTCTCGCGAAGGTCTTTTTTCGGTCGAAAATGACAGAACATGACGTCACTCTGACGTCATTTGTGGCCAACCTATCATAGCCTCTGGTAAAATTTTTGGTCACAATGTGTAAAATTGATGCCCGGAGGGGTCCTGCAAGTTTGGTGGCGATATCTCCAGCCGTTTAGGAGATATCGACCGAAAAGGACAGGGGGGGCCGTTTCGGCCCCCCCCCTACGGGGCGCGGGTTAAAAAACGCTTCTACAATCACTGCACACAGCACTGTGTCCGTCTCATCGAAATTTGTCGCATATGTTATCATTTAATCTGTAAATAACCTTGATCTGATGAGACTCTTGAAATAAAAGGTCAGCTTGAAAATCTGACCTAGGTTCAAGGTCATAACCTGACGGAAACAGTCAGGGTAACAGTAATCCTGCACAGCAATCGATCCGCATTGTTGACGAACAAATCTGAGATGGATTTTCATCGTTTTAGCATGTCTTCCCTGATGACTGATTATGGGATAAACTATGGATATCAAAATGACGCTCAGATCATTATTACATTACCGACAACACAGTCACAGAGCACACACGATGTGTCCATACTCTCGTCCAAACGTAGCACGAAGAACAAACGCCACCGTCCATCGTGTATGACAGCAAGTCCTGCCGAATGCCGATCTTGCAATTCGAAAGAAATTAGCTGCAGAACAGCCCTAGTACGCTGGAGAAATGACAAGGAACTACAGTCTCGCTTCACCTGCTACTTGAAGGCCACTCGATCCCGTAAAGAAACACCAAAACGATCGACGAACACGGAACAAGTAACGTCACCGATTGGATTGAGTAACATCACGTCAGCGTTGAACGTAACGATCCTTAATACAGTCTGCCGCGCCGACGGGACATCTTCTGACGCGCTTTCACCATCTCTTTATGCAGGCTCGCCATGGCACCGGTACAGGAGATAGCTGAGCCCACCGCACACGGACCGATACACGCCTCCTTCGGCACCTTGGAGTTGGAGGTTTCCAGCAGTACGGCGCATATCAGACAGCCCCCGAACGCCCCACCGCAGGAGATGAAGTTTGGAGATACCGCCAGCATGATGTCGTTGGTGATCCGGTGACGCCGGTGGAAGTGACTGAGGAAGCCTCTGCTGCTGCGCCGCACGGGGTAGGTGGCGCTGCGGTGGACGCTAGGGTGCGCCACGGGACGCGGGTGGCTACGGCCGGCTGAGTATCTGTTCTCGGCAGGGTAGACGGCAGGATCGGGGGTTTCGGGGTAGGTGGCGCTGCTGTCGACGGAGCTGGCTTCTCCGGACCGGTGGACACGCTGAGACGGATGAGGTCGGTCGGCTGGGCTGAACTGGTGAGCATTCCCCGATCGGCGCGCAATAACTGTCCCAGGCCGGTGCGGGCCAGTAGCAGAGACTCGCCGTCCGCCAATCCAGCGCTGAGCTCTCAGAGACCGACTCCGCGGAGCCCAACGGGCCGGCCCAGGGCGGTGGTAGCTCGGACGCACCTCCCGACTCCGCCGCCTGGCGCCGCCCCTGCCCCAGGCGCAGCTCTGCCGGCGCGCCTCCACCGTGCAGCGGAGCGTGGTGCCAATCCGGGGACAGCGCACGGCGACCGTCAGCGGCCCGGCGCCCTGCAGTGCCGCCACCGCCGGCAGAGAGCGCTCGGTGTAGGAGCGTCTCACCGGCTCCCCGGTCAGCGGGTCGGCTCCGGTCAGCTCCGCCCGCCAGGTGGCGCAGCCGGCGGCCGACAGACGGCTCCGCAGCTCACTGCGCTGGACAATCAGCGCCGGCGGCGGCTCGACAGAGGTCTGTCCAGGACGGTACACGCCGGTCAGCAGCCACGGAGAGGCGCGCAGCACCAGCAGTTGTGGAGCCGGAGTCGGCGGCGCCGGCGCCCAGCGCGCCACCAGGACTGAGACGGGGCCGGCAGGGGCCTCCGCAGACCCTCCGCCGCCGGTGGTCGGAGACTGGTGGATTTTCTGCGACAACACGTCCCAGCTGTTGCTGATGTTGTAGCCGAAGCCGTTTATGCCAGGGTCGAAAAACAAATTAGACGCCTCTGAGGTCTCCATCTCATGCGAAAGCAGATTTCTTCCCGACACCGCAATACTGGTGGTAATTATTTTGAATTTACGACCGAACCGTTTATCGGCTGAACTTCTCACATCTATTCCCGGCGCAAACCAGATGGCCTTCCTCCATCCCTCTGCTTCCTTCCTCCGAACTCCCTCCTCCAGCAGTTGAGCGTCCTGTGCCAGTACGGCCACATCCTCTCCAGCCTGCTTCATCCAGCGGTGCAGCCGGATCCAGTCCTCCCCTCCCGCCACCACTAGAGGCTCACCCAGCCTCCTCAGACCCGTCACTCGCAGAAGAGAGGTCGTCAGGTCATCAGAGACAGCGGGGCAGCGCGCGGGATGGCGCTGGAGCTGGATCACCCGGCGGACGCCCTCCGAGTGCAAGTAGAGCAGCGCAGCGCGGTACTGGAGGGTGAGCGCCGGGTCAGCAGCGGGGCAGCCGAGGTCAGCCGGGCCACCGAGGTCACCTGGCGGAGAGTACAGAGTTAGAGATGTGCCAGACGGACATACGTGCCGAAATATGAGCCAAAACGTAAAACACAACCGGTCCCGAAGGTTCGTAAGGAATGGACGAAACATGGAGAAATAATGACTAGCCCCGCGTTCGATGTCTCTCGGACGACGGAGATTCTACGCCGTCCAACCAATCCCGTTCAAGGTCAGCGGGGGCTCGGCTGCGGTTATGGAACGTGATTGGCCGGACGACGTAGAATCTTCGTCGTCCGAGAGACATCGAACGCGGGGTAAATCACCGAGTAGAATAATGAGTATATCACGGAGTGGGTAATGTCTATGTTCTGTTTTCCTTACTCTGCTAGAAAAGGCAAGACAATAAACGTTGTTTGTGAATATGCTGATGATTAACCCCCGCCATACTGGTGGTCCGAGTTTTCCGTGTCGTGCTGGGGGGTGGGGTGGTGGAAGGGGCGTTTTCACGCCCCCCCCCCCGTCTAAATCGGCTCCTGGGCCACGTAGAGACACGCGGTAAGCGGCATTCGAAAGAGCCTAAAAAATAATGAGGAAAACAATTCGGCCATTGTTTAGGTCAGGTCAAAGGTCAGGTCGCCAGAGGTTATCAATGGTCAAATTTTGCCTATTTCAACAATTTTCGAAAACCCGGCGCATAACTCGGGAACCAATAGAGCTAGAGCGCCGCGCAAAACCGGATTCGATAGCTCTTTCAATTCTCTTTCGCCTACATGTCCTCAGATTTGACCTCAGGTCAACGGTTTAGCCTCCAGAGGACAAAAACTAAAAAAAAAAAACGTTCTTACGAAAAACATTTTCCCCATTATAACTTTTGACT